>NC_056728.1:1946404225-1946426725 GCF_019279795.1 Protopterus annectens
TTATAATTACTTAAACCACAGTAAAAACTTTTCTAAAGCAAACTTCACCTTACTTAAGGCAGAGGTGGATAGCTTCACAGCCCCCACACTAAAGGATAACGCTGCCTAAGATGCAGAAACCTTTACAAATGCACTCTGTGAGCACCTACAAGGATGCATGGAACATGCCATCCCTAGCAAAACCAAGACTCACTCCTCTAAGAGAAAGAAACCAGTTTGGTGGACTCCTGCCATAGACAGGCTATACAATAGAAGGAGGAAACTAGTTCAGAAAAAAAGCAAATCCCAAGAAGGAAAGACATCAATGATCAGTGTCAGTAAGAAACTAAGGTCCCTCATGAAATCATCCAAGGCTAACTTTGAAAGAAAAATAACCAAGGATTCAAAAGATAATCACAAAGTCTTCTTTAGCTATGTTAAGAATCTAAGTTGCAACTCACAGATATGCACTGAACTAATGCAAAATAGCAGAAAATATACTGAACCTACTGATATTGCCAACATCCTGGCAGATAGATTCAGTGCAAACTTCACCCCCCCCTCTCACCTCCAAGAGGGCCCACAACAATACCGGAAAAGTGTAGAGTCCCAAAATTCACAGACGCACAGGTGAAAACAGCCCTTTCAAAAACCAAAAAACACAGGTCAATGGGACTAGATGGTGTCCCAGGCTGCGTCTTGCATGAAAAACAGAACAAACTAACCCCCCACCTAAACACGCTGTTCAACCTCAGCCTCTCCACAGGCTATGTGCCCATAGAATGGCACACAGCAATGGTTATTCCTCTCCACAAAGGAGGGGCCACAACTAACCCTGGTAATTATTGCTCCATAAGCCTGACTAGCGTGGTTTGCAAGGCTATGGCGTGCATCATCATGGAACTCATTAACAAAGACATTGGGAACATCCAAACACTTGACCCAACCCAGTACGGCTTTATTAAGGGAAGATCATGCCTACTGAACCTAGTTGACTTCTTTGAGACAGTCACCAAGGCCATAAATGAAGGAAATGTGGTTTACACAGCCTACCTTGACCTCGCCAAGGCTTTAAACACCATTACCCACTAAGGTATTACAGAAAAACTCACTAGCTTGAACATAAACCCCTACATCATGAGATGGGTTGCCAACTGGCTTACAGACAGAACTCACACGGTAAGAATAGAGAGCTCCAAGTCCGACTCTAAACCAGTCACAAGTGGTGTCCCACAAGGCTCGGTACTGGGACCCCTACTGTTCGGCACATACTTCTCAAAAGTACAGGCAAACAAAGGAGGACTATGGTTAACCAAGTTCGCCAATGACTGCAAACTGGGAGCCATAGCTGACTCTCCGGCTGACACGAACATCCTCCAAAAGAGCCTTACTGAGACGGACACCTGGTGTCAAACTCATGGCCTCAAGCTAAATGCCAAAAAATGCATAGTCATCCAGTTTGGGAAAAACAAAACACCCATGAATTACCACATAGGTTGCTGCCCCCTTACTACAGAAGAGGTAATAAGAGATCTGGGGACCCAGGTAGATAGTAATCTCTCCTTTGACAATCATATTGCCAAAATAGTTAGGAAATCCTTCTATGTGGCCCATCTAATTACTAAAGGGTTTGCATCTAGAAATAAAGAGGTTATAGTGCCCCTCTACTCATCACTCATTAGACCCATCATAGAGTACAATGCCCCATTTGGGATGTACCTCATAAGACATTTCCAACAGCTGGAAATACCACAAAGTACCTCACCAAGAGGATTACTGGCCTCAAACATATGTCCTATGCAGCCCAACTGAAAAAAAAACTCCGGCTGTACTCAGTGGCATATCGCTTACTCAGAGGTGATCTCTGCTTGACTTACAAAGCCATGTCCAACTCAGAATTGATGGACATGCTCCACCTAAAGAAATCCAAGTCACTGCGAGCAATGTGCTCTAGTGAGCTAAACCTTAAAACAACAATAAATAGAACATGCTGGAGGAATAGATTCCTGTCATAGAGACTCCCCATGCTTTGGAACAAAATTCCAAATTACATCAGGCAGAGCCCCTCACTAACACTCTTCAAGAGAAACCTTGACGAGTGGATGGGTAACAGAAAATATACCCCTGGGATCACTTCATTGGCTCTGCTTGACAGAGGATCAGTTAATTAATCAATGGGGTGGCGAAAGCCGACACACTCTGGCTAGGCTTATAAATGCCCTCGGACAGATAGCCTAGTACCTACCTATGAACCTATATACTAACTCCGAGGTTGCACTAAAACCACAAACACACAAAACCCACCACTACACATTCTACACTCCCCTTGCACAAACACACATCACATACGTACAAATACCACCATTCTCAACACTTACACACTCACAATCTTACCTACCTAACCTAACCCACACCTATAAACTCCAAACACACTCACTAAAATCCCTACCTAATACCCTTACAAAAACATCACTTACCTGAATCTTCAGCTATACCCTCATAACACACTGCACATTACGAACACAGGCAATCCCACATCACATCACATATGCACCACCACAACTGCGGATTCGACCTTTCCACATTTGGCATTTTCCAGTTTTGTGCAACTGCAGTTTTGAAACTTTGGAATCGAACAACTGCATTTCGATATTTCAGTTGTTTGAGATTCTAAAGTGTAACTATATATATATATATATATATATATATATATATATATATATATATATATATGGGTCAAATAGTGGGATTGTAGCAGAAAACTACTAAATGTGCAGTCATCCACAGCCTGAGCACTATAGGCATCACTGATGTGTGAGGACAGTGACTGTGTGAAATTATGTATTTAAATGTTATGAAACATATGTACAACTTCAAAAGCCATAATTGCCGTTAATAGTTAATTATTAGATAAAGTAACAACTTGGGTCTAACACCCATTGTCAAGAGGACAGTGAGTACAAGTCCACTGAATTATCCCCACAAACTAATTCACATAGTAGCTAAAATGTGTTTAACAAATGTATACGATAAAATGAATATCTATAAAATATGTAGGAATACCTAGGAATGCATAGAATATTGATCCTTACTGTAGGGATCTATGAACTTTCTGTGCACCTCATCATCCCTCCTTCAAAGCTCCGCTGCATCCCTCCGATGCACGTCATCATAGTGATGATGAACCTGCACTGCAGTGTGGAAGATTACCATCCTCTTTCAGTGTTCCCTTGCAGTCCTGTTCCACAAATCAATCATAGCAAAGTCCATGGGTCTGGCACTCATCCTCTGCTTCAATCCAGAGTAGATAGTCAACATCTGTGTCATCTCCTCCTCGGTCCAATTGAGCATATGAAAGTCTGAAAAACAGAAACACAGAGAAATGCTCACTGAGCTATTACTCAGTTCACAGTTAGCAGTGGTTTGATCAGTACATGTATCAATATCAGTATTTGAAAGTGGAGCTGATTTCTAAGATTATTGGAAGATAATTGGCACTTGCTATACACAGTGTCATTTATCAATATCTATTGGGTATTTATGCGGGACACCATTTTTTCCAGTGCATAACAGGGTTTTATGTGGATATGCATGAATGGAATTCAAAAAATTGAATTTTAATTAACCTCATTAATTATGTATGGCACAGATGGTGCACTTTGATTCTGTGAGCCTGAATGAAAGGTACAATGGCAACTTATGATTTCTGTAGTGGTAATTAATACCTCTGTTAAAGTTAAACATTTTAAAAGGTACACGTTTAATGTCATATTGAATCCAAATGGTAAGTTTACAGAAGATGTCATAAATTCCTAGAGTGACGTTGTCTTGAAATGTATGCAGACAGGTGTTGCTCTTCTTGTTTACTTCAGTCCCATATGTAGTGTTATACACAGACCTCCAATGCAAATGATAACAGCATAAGGAGGAGAATTTACAGATTATCCACAATTCTTACTGACAGTTCCTTCTACTCTGTGGTCTAACTACAGAAACCTATAGATTATGAAAGTATCCATGTCCAGTATGTGATGCTGATGTTATGGACATTTATTAAATCATGACTTCTAAATCAGTAGATGCACACAAGTGGATTATATCCTATGCAGTAGGCCCAGTCTGAAGGAGATTGGAGACTGTAAAGTGGTGACAGGGGAAAGTGTAGTTAGGCAGCATAGGATGGTGGTCTGTAGAATGATGTTTGTGATCAAGAAGAGGAGGAGGAGGATGAGGGCAGTGACTAGGATAAAATGGTGGAAGTTGAAAAAGAATGATTGTGAGGTGGAGTTCAGGGAAGAGTTAAGACAGCATCTGGGTGGCAGTGAAGAGTTACCAAAGAGCTGGTTAACTACAGCAGAGCTGGTAAGGGAGACAGCTAGAAAGGTGCTTGGTGTGACATCTGGACAGAGATAGGAGGACAAGGAGACCTGGTGGTGGAACGAGGAAGTACAAGAGATTATACAGAGAAAGAGGTGATGAAGAAGAAGTGGGATTGTCAGACAGATGAAGAAAGTAGACAAGAGTATAAGGAGATGAGATGTATGGTGAAGAGAGAGGTGGCAAAGGCTAAGGATAAGGCATATGGATAGTTGTAAGAAAGGTGGGACACTAAGGAGGGCGAAGAGGACCTGTATTGATTGGCTAGACAGAGAGACTGAGCTAGGAAAGATGTGCAGCAGGTAAGGGTGATAAAGGATAATGAGACAAACATACTCACAAGTGAGGAGAGTGTGTTGAGCAGATGGAAAGAGTACTTTGAGAGGATGATAAATGAAGAGAATGAGAGATAGAAAAGGTTGTATGATGCAGGGATAGTGAATCAGGAAGTGCAATGGATTAGCAAGGAGGAAGTAAGGATAGCTATGAAGAGGATGAAGAATGGAAAGGTTGTTGGTCCAGATGACATACCTATGGAAGCTTGGAGGTGTTTAGGAGAGATGAGAGTGGAGTTCTTAACCAGATTGTTTAATGAAATCTTGAAAAGTAAGATGATTCCTCAGGATTTAAAATTATTTTGGTACCAATTTTTAAGAATAAGGGTGATGTGCAGTGCTGTAGTAACCACAGAGGGATAAATTGATCAGTCACAGCATAAAGTTATGGGTAGAGTAGTGGAAGCTAAGATTAGAAGCAAAGTGATGATTAGTGATCAGCAATATGGTTTCATGCAGGGAAAGAGCACTACAGATGTGATGTTTGCTCTGAGGGTGTTGATGGAAAAGGGTCAGAAGGAGTTGCATTGTGTCTTTGTGGACTTACAGAAAGCATACAACAGGATGCCTATAGAGGAGTTGTGGTATTCTATCAGGAAGTTGGGAGTGGCAGGGAAGTATGTAAGAGTGGTAGAGGATATGTGCAAGGTAGTGTGACAATTGTGAGGTCTGCAGTAACAGTGATGGATGCATTCAAGGTGAAGGTAGGATTACATCAAGGATCAGCTCTGAGCCCTTTCTTATTTGCAATGGTGATGGACAGGTTGACAGACAAGATCAGACAGGAGTCCCCATGGACTTTGATGTTTGTGGATGCAATTGTGATCTGTAGTGAGAGTAGAGAACAGGTTGAGGAGACCCTGGAGAGGTGGAGATATGCTCTAGAGAGGAGAGCAAGGAAGGTCAGCAGGACTAAGACAGAATATGTGTGTGTGTGAATGAGAGGGAGGATAGAGGAATGATGAGGATGCAGGGAGTAGAGGTGGTGAAGGTGGATGAGTTTAAATACTTGGGTCAACAGTTCAGAGTAATGGTGAGTGTGGAAGAGAGGTGAAGAAGAGACTACAGGCAGGATGGAGTGGGTGGAGAAAGGTGTCAGGAGTAATTTGTGACAGACAGGTACTAGTAAGAGTGAAAGTTCTACAAGAGGGTAGTGAGACCAGCTACAGTCTGTTATATGGGTTGGAGACAGTGGCATTGATGAAAAGACAGGAGTCAGAGATGGAGGTGGCAGAGTTAAAGATGTTATGATTTGCATTGGATGTGATGAGGATGGACAGGATTAGGAATCAGTATATTAGAGGATCAGCTCAGGTTGGACAGTTTGCAGACAAAGGCAGAGATGCATGATTGCATTGGTTTGAACATGCACTGAGGAAGGATGCTGGGTATATTGGGAAAAGGATGCTAAGGATGGAGCTGACAGGTAAGAAGAAAAGAGGAAGGACTAAGATAAGGTTTGTGGATGCGGTGAGAGAAGACATGCAGGTAGTTGGTGTGATAGTGCAAGATGCTGAGGACAGGGAGAAATGGAAACAGTTACATTTATTTCTCTAAGGTGTTATCAGTACTGTGTCAATTTACAATGGATCTGTACTACCTATGGATCCAAAGATATTCTGACACTTTCCACTAGTTAATTGTTAAGTTATTTAGTATTCTATTGTAAAATGCAAGCAGAGTGTGGTGGCATGATGCTGTTGTGTCGGGAACTGAATTCAACATATATGCAATGTTAGGGGTTCTAATCCCCATAATGAGGTATGCAGATATTACAAGTTATGTTGTTTTACAGATGCTTTATGATGCCATTGTTGATACTTTTCACATGTTATATCATTAATTTTTAGAGACAGTACTATATAGATGTTTGCATTGCACAGGAGTGCATACTGTTTGCTTTGACATATGCTGTTCATTGACTCCTTTGCATATATGTGCTCATCCTTGAGTCTTATCATGTGTGTATTAATGTTTTCCAGATAACCCAATGTACTAGTGGTGAATCTCCCTCCCTCAGGAAAATGACATTGTCATTGATGCTCTCCATCAACATGGAAGTAGACTCCTAAGCCATTCAGGGGATAATGTGTGGAGAAATGAAGTATGAACAGATCTCGCCAACATGATCAATGCTGTTGGAGGTCATAACCAATTCCATGAGGCATGTAGACATGGCTGCTCTGACATGATTCTTCACACAGCTGACAGAGCCACACATTATGCGTGGTTGAGGGTATGCCACTGCGGGTGGACCGCCACTGACCCTCCTTTAAACATAATTTTTTTTGGCCTCACTGCATATAGCAAGAGGCAACTGATGAATCCCTGATGGTGTGATTGAAGTGGAGTGGTGGTTCAAGGACAGATATGTATGTATCCTTGTTCAATACAGGGGTGAGTAGTTTGACACTGCATATGATGAACATAAGTATAATTAAATGTACTGGTAGATCTGCATTACAGACAGAGTAGAGCAAACTGCAGTTTTAATATTTATTGCATTAATATTCACAGATCCATTTACTTCGGCCCTACAGCAGGGAACAGCAGGTGAGTACCTCTATATTGTTGCTGTGCACACTACCTTGTTGGTGCCTACATCTTATGCAATGGCACTGCTATTTACTGTTACATTCTTGTTTCCATGATGTTAAACACTACAGGCATATCCAGTAGAGGGCAAGCCACACATTGTCAAGTGAAGAAAGGCCAGGTATGTTACAGTGATATTGTCAGAGCTTTCAATAATGTTTAGCACACTTGACAATTGAAATCTTTGTCAGTATTTGTCAATACAGGCCATTCTGGTGTACATTTGCAACATACATCATGAGAGCAGTTTCAGCCCATATTACTGTGTTGTATATGTGAAGTTGTCAGCATTAATTTTGAGAACTACATCACTGTGCTGCCTTTCTGTTAACTTTCCTACTGCACGATCCATGGTACAAGCCATGACTTCTACACAGTGGTATGTCTATGTCTATGTCACACATTCAGTATTTTTAATTGTGCTCATCTGGTATATGTTATGATACTGTGAACCACAATGTCTTTTTTCCCTACACTAGTTGAAGTTCAGTACAGTGGATCAACGACAATATCCCATGCATGTTTACCAGGTATGTTGCTATGTTTTTAAGCATCACATATGTCATGTATGTTGGCCATGTTAATAGATTATATAGTTACAGTATATACATTCTGTGAAACATACATACATTAAACCACAAGTGAAGTCAGTATTATTTGCAACATTGCAGTACCAATTGTGTTTTATATTCATCATATGTTGTAGGCACATTGTCTTGGTCTGTGTCTTTATATATCTTGTAGCGCACCAACTGTCTTTATTATCCAGCAGCCCATTCAGTGACCATGATGTTCATGATGTGTCCCAGCATGGTAGTATTGACCCTGACACAGAGGACATTGAGTTCTTTGGATAGTCAATCCCTGAAGTTGACATAGATGTTGCATCAGATTTATCCTTAGATGTGAAGGCACAATTGTCAGTTGATATAGAGGATGATGATGATACAGTGGATGTTGAACAAGGTGAGGCCATTGATCAGCACACCACAGTAGTGAGCACTGCTGCGGTAGATCCACACAATAAGCAGAAACAGGTAATCTCCATAGACGTAGGTGAGCAGATGGACATGGCCAAATATCAGAGGGTGTTCACATCCTGCTTCAGGTAAATGAGTGCACACAGCTTTGCCATTGTTCAGACATCCATGCTCTTGTCCACACCACAGATTGTGTGGCACACCAGTTACATGTTATGTATGAAGGACAAGAAAGCAGACATGGTGAGATTATGACTGCATCTGATCCTATTTACAGGCCTGTATTATAAAATGTATTTGAACCAGTTTACAGGCCTGTATTTTTCAAATAACATGCATATTGAATAGGATTAGTATTCCTGAATTCCAATACCAATGTTGAACCATCATGTAGCCTTAAGCCATTGTTTCAGAACACAGTCTTTGAATTTTACTCCACATACTAAATAACAGTTGAGTTAGTGTATCTGTCATACATATTTTGAGGTGGATGTTTTGCACACAAATCTCACTGCTTTGACTGCTATTTGTAGTGCATCGTTTGCTGCATTTGTATATGTGGCTGTTTTTCCCAGTGATTGACCTGTTCTGCAAAACATGCCTTTTCTTAAATTGAATGGGTGTTTATTCTGGATGTTTTTGTTAAGTCCAGAATATTTTTCTTGTTTGTGTTGACTTTCTGGACCCACTCCATCTTTTCGATTGACAGTTATATCCTAGGTTTACTGACACCTATGCAGACAGGCATTTCCTTGTTGCAGTTTATAATCAGCAAACATCAGGATGTTTGCATTTTGCAAGCTACTGATTGGTACCAATTTTATGTTGATAAAGCATACAGTTGTACACGACATGTATTACATTCTTGTATGTCACAAGCTGTGGTGATTCAAAATGTAACAGATTTGTTACTGTTGCATTCATTATATTGATGTGCGTTCAGCCAGTTATTATGCTGCCTAAGATGTTTTCATATGGCTTGCCTATTATCCACAATACTGTCACATCAATTTCTCCTGATTTTAATAATGACACTTGGTGGCTGCTTTTACAAGTCATTATATAGACAGTACAGTCTCTAGAGTTGAACATTCATACAGTTTTACAATGCTAATGACCCAGGTGGGTGTTTCTAAGCCTATACAGATTTTCACAAAAGAATACTGGTCTCCTGTTTACAATTAGGGCAATGAGGGCAAGGTATTTATAAAGTACTTCTGTCCATAATGGATGTGTGTCAGTCCCTGTGTAAATGTTCATCATTTGCATGTTAAGTTCTGCTGTGCTCTTCATGGGAATATTCAGAGTCATAGACATTTGCTTTTCTTTTCTGCTGTGTTTTGCAATTAATCTTGACAGAGCATGGGACCAATGAATGTTCATTCTCCTATCAGGGGACGATGACGTAGGCATGCCAGTCCAGTGACAAAATCTTCCAATGACGATGGTGGTGATGATGATGATGATGATGATGACAATGATGATGATAAGGAAGCTGGACCCACCCCTGCCCTAGCAATTATGCCTGGCACCCAGAGGAGATGATGCCAGGAATGGAAATTAGACAATTATTGGGAGGTAATCTAGGAGATTGTGACAGATGTACTCTGAAAAAAAGATGAGGGACATATTAAGGACATTTTTTCAGGTTATGGAATAGGCTACACGCAGTTTGTTCAGGGAAATAATGAGGCAATTTGTGAGTCTCAGCCCCATCAGCCTGGTCCCTCGGATCTGTAAGTATTGTCTGTGTGCTTCACTTGTGTTATGTTGCCAACATGCTGATTGCCATATAATTGACCGAACAGGATATGCACTCTTGTGCATGCATACCATGCAGCTATCATGCTTATGTGTTATTGTCATGTGACATTTACTTCTGTATTAATGTGTGCATGACACACATTAATGCATTATATTTTCCTCCTGCATTCAGCTGTCCATGCATTGTGGCTGTTAACCTACAGCTAGTCCCACAAGATGTAGCCTGTAAACATGTGTTTAAGTGGGGCAAATGGCAGACTACATATGTTTTCCATAACCAATCACTACCACTGTGGTGTGGTATGGAATTGTGTATTGCATTACCATGTATGTGCAATAGAATGACATGTCATTTCCCATGTGTGTTGGATGATAGTTGTCATGATATCCCACTGGAATGATGGGGTGTTGTGTGTCATGGGTTTTCAATACCGATGCTTTGTGATGGTGATATACAGGTATATCCTGTCTATGTGCAGTCCTCCTTTACAGACTGCATCAAACAGCAATGTAGCATTAATCTATGCACAGTGTTACAGATAATTTATTCTTTAACAGTACATTATGCTGTGTTTGCTGTATCTTAGATTTGACATCCATTACTTATTCTCAGAATTTTAGACGTTCTACAAACAGTTGTACACATTAACAGATTATACGTGTGTGCACATATTCAGATCCATTGTGACTCACAATTGTACCTTGACATGTGAACATTGAGTGACTTACCTCTGATGTGAAGTAATGATGTTCATAGGGGTGTCCTCTGCTCAGTAATGAACAATGTGGGTGACATACAGCTGCATTTGTTTATTCAACATTTGCATGACAGTATATGTGTATGGGTTTGAAATTCTTAGCTTGGTTACCTATGCATGTTGATGTTACATGATTGCACATTACTGTGCATGTGTGCTTTATACGTGGCCAGTTCTGACCATGTGACTTATATTTTCCATTTGGTTAAATGTATTTGGGTATGGCTTCTAAAGCACCGGTGTGCTTTACACATGCATTTGCAGTGTGTCAACTTACCCTTTTCTGCTTTTCCCTGATATGGACACATGTTGTCCACCTCACTTCCACATACATATTTCCCTGTTATATTGTACAGATATGTTTGCCTTTGTTGCAATTATTGACAATTGCCATGCATTAATTTTGACACTGTGAACATGTGCCAGATGTATGACCATTTTACAATGTGAGACATCTGCATACAGGTTGATGACTACTCGAAATATGTGCTTGTTCTTATTAAACTTATGTGTTAACCATTGCACTTTGTTGACATCCATGTGCATAATCTGCTTAATTTATTAAGCTGTAGTGTTATATTTTAGTAACTATTCTTACATGTCACTGGTGTGAGGATGAGTACTGACCTTGATTTTATGCACATTCAATTTAGACCACTGACAGTCATACATACACATCCACACGTGTGTGTCACTTTTGGCATGGCATATGTGCATAATATATAGGCATTCCATTATATGTTTGTTTAGGCTGTGTACGTCTACTTGTGTATGTAACAGCCATTTTGTTGTTTTTCTGCAGTACTTCCAGTTGGCACTGTGCTTGGTTGTTTGCCTTTCATATGCATGAATGTATAGTCAGTTCTGTTCTCTGTTGGGGTTACCCTGCATTTGTTCATCTGTTTTTTCCAACCTTTGTCTTGTGTTGTGATATTTGTTTTATGGGTATACCTGCTGTGATGTAATTTCCTCCACTTTCACAATGTTTACCTTTCCTTCTATTAAAAAAAAAAAAAAAAAAAAAAAAAAAAAAACAGCAAAACTGGGGCCTATTCCCACCTAAAAATTGCCCAATGCCACTCAGTCTTTCCCTCAGATTTTCCTGTTCCAACATCCCTCGTCTGTCCCTCTTCTTCACCCATACCCCACATCTTCTTTTCTATCCTCCACTTTCCTTGTGTGTGTGTGTGTGTGTGTGTGTGTGTGTGTGTGTGTGTGTGTGTGTGTGTGTGTGTGTGTGTGTGTGTGTTTGTGTGTGTGTGTGTGTGCGTGTGTGTGTGTATTACTTGTGTTCACCAAACAAGTCCCAACCCTTTGTTACCAAATGTTAGCTGTGGTGATGTGGAAATCTTTATGAAATTTTATGGAGTCTGTCAGAATCCGTAAGTGCAAGCAAGAATATTTTATTAGTACATAGTCTTACTGTGATATCCATAGTTGTCTCTGAGCTGCAAAGATTGTGATGCTGTATATTACAAATGTCACTGGAGCTTTGAAGCAAATATTTTTTGCTAGTGAATGAATTACGGAAGCATCCAAATTTGCCTGTAATGTTTCTGGGCAAATTTGTGAAAATATGTCTTATGAGTTCCATGCAGCTTACATTGGAATAGTTGGCATTCTTTTCTTTTTATTTTATCATAGCAGAGTCAGTTATATTCTATATCTGTCCTTAACCTTACTGCACAGATTCTGTTATATATGTGTCTGTATAACTATCAGGATGCTTGAATTGTGATCATCTTTCCCTAACTTGTTAGTGTACAATACGCTTTGACAGACATTTCTGATTACTTATGGATAACATGCAGATCTGTTTTGTGCACCTTTGCTTCTGCAATACTCCATTGTGCACTGAGCTACTCTGACTTTCTTGTGGTGCATTTACATATTACATTGTTACCACGAAGTTTAGTGCTAATATTGGTGTAATGCCTTGGAATCCACAAACTTACAGAATCCGACCCACCCTTACTGTTGATCCACAGTGGAGGCAGAGGACATGTCAAGAATGTTTTACATATAGGGGTCAATACCATGGTTGAGTGGTTTGGAGGCATGAACAATACATTAGCATAGTCAATTGGATGCCTGTCTAAAATATTATGGCTTGCCACAGAGTACTGATGCATAGGAAGGAGACACTCCTCTGCAGTAGTATATGATGCACTCAAACTGTGAACCTCCTCACTGTCTTGAACATGAGCTAGAACTAGTTCAGTGGTGACTAAATCTATGTGGTTTAGCAGACCCAGTAGATGAAGACTAGTTTGAAAGCAGCTGATGGTCAGCTATGGGGAAATAAAGATACTATGAAAGAAATACCCTAAAGGTGTTCACACTCTCTCAACTGCCAGGTGGTTTTCAATGTACAGGGTATCATGTCCACATGCTCCCTGGATTTCATGTGGGGTGAATTTCCACAGGGTAATCATTTGGTAGCTCCACACATTGGCAGGTACACAGCCTAGTCATTTATGTTACATTCAATGATGGAGCACAATTTATATAATAGTGCCACTGCTATGACTGCTTTGTGTTGTAGGGATGCTGAATTTGCATTAGACTCCTAAATTGTCATCCCCAGATCAAAGCAGTGATTGCTTATGGTGCTTGGCAAAGCGATAATAAAAATGTTGGGAAGTGAATATTTGGTCTGCATCAATGATGCTACATTGCCTAGATGCACGCAGCAGGGCACTGCTGTATTCAACAGAAGCCTGAAGATAATTATACATAGTACACATGTGCCATGTTGCATAGCTTGGCTGTGCAGAAGCAGTTGTCATTGTAGGAAACCATCCAAGCAGGGCCTACTGTATATGTAGAAGCAAACAAACTAGGAGTATGGCAGGCAGTCAATGGATGAACATGCAGCAGTGGAATTTTGTGCAAGTAGAGAATGTCATAGCACATTGTTCATAGGTTCATAGGTTGGTACTAGGCTATCGGCACTAGGGCCTATACAAGCCTAGCCATAACAATTCCCTGGATATTTCTTCCCACAATATTTACTTCCCTGGACCCTTGTCTAGCAGGGTGACTGACATGATCCCCGGGGCAAAGAGGTGGCATCTGGGTCACAACTATGAGCCATAACACAGACAACACAGACTAAAATAATACAGGCATTGCTCAATCTAGGGTATGGAGTTCAGTGTATGGACTGACTATATTGTATATATGACATTACCTTACCCACTCATGTTAAGCAGGAAGCAGAACAAAGTCAGTACCATTATTTGCACAGGAGAGAGTACAGAGTGACAAGTGACAGCAGCACTATAACATGGATCAGGGTTATAGGAAGTGGATGTGGTAAACATATAATTTTGCAGAAGTTTCTGGTGAGGCAAGGATTACATCTTACAGAGGTGGGTTAGAGCTGCTATGTCATGAATGTTGAAAATGTGGTCTCAGGGCTTGATGTTGTCCATAATAATATTAGAACCATGTGTGAGTACCCTAAATGGGTGCACCATGTCATGAGTCACCAAATTTTCGGCGTGCACAGCCTGTTTGGTGGCAGTGGGTAGGCATGACACTCTGTCTGCAGGGAATAGTGATGGCACAGACCTACAAGAGTGATGGCATGCAATGAGCTGAGATGTCATTGGGATGGATTTTGAACATGCTATTGGCCCCATACATGAGTCTAGCCATGGTCAGGTGTGGTGGCCTCTTTGGCCACAGCTGACATTAATAATATCCTAGGAATAATATGTGTCATTTAGGTATGTCAAGACTATGACTGAGCACCTAACAACCAGAATTTTTCACAGTCACAAATAGCAGAAGTAACAATGGTGGACTGGATGATGTTTACCATCAGCTGTGTGGGCATACTAATAAATGCCATGTTAGCCACAAGTGACTTGAGCAGTTCTGTGTTATCATGCAGGCAGAGTATGTCATCATGCACCCCATATAGGTGTTGCACAATGTCTCAGAGGGCATACAGCACACTCACCATCTTCATAGTAGTGTTAATAGCAGCTGTCTGTGCATGATTCACTGTCTTTCATATGTGCTGATTAATATCAAGTGTAACATTCAAATTAGGGACAGACCTTGAGTCAGGAAAGTGAAGCAGACTACTACATCTCTCTTCTTTCTGGGGTGTACATGCATATCATACTGAGTCCTCTTATGGCCATTCACAGTAATGATTTCTTGTATCACTCCCTACAGTACCCCATCCTGAAAAGGCTTGTCTACTTTGTCTTGGTCAAGATACATGTGTCACTGAGACCTTGCAATGAAAGCTCAGCTTCCGAGAGGTAAACATGTCTGTTTCTCCTGCTGGCATGTACACATGCTGGCTACACATATCAGAGTGTGTGTATGTGTGGTTGACTGTATATGTCATATATAACTTTATATTGCCCACCAACCTCACACAGTACTCAAGTACTTTTTCAGGGTTACAATGCTTTCCTGTACAAAAGACAGGTATTGGGATAATAATAATAATAATAATAATAATAACAATAATAATAATAATAATAATAATAATAATAATAATAATAATAATAATGATTATTATTATTATTATTATTATTAGTAGTAGTAGTAGTAGTATCACAGTCCTTCAAAGATCATTGTACCAAATCCCTATAATACACTGCTCATCTTGTCCTCCCAAAAAACATGCACTGCCATTGCTTATACACTGTAAAGTTGTCATCATGTCCTGGGTGGCACGTTCTACTCTCTGTATTTGTTAATACTGGTATGCTTCAACCCATTGTTATATGTTCACACACACACACACACACACACACACACACACACACACACACACACACACACAAACACACCTGTTATTGCATGCTCCTGTAGCTGTCATCCTTTAATAGTGTTTAAAACATTAGAAGGTTACATTACCAGTTGTCATGCCTGTGTTGCCTATTTCAAAATCTAATGTTCAGGTGCACTGAAGTCCTGATTCTGCAGTTGCTTATATGAGCATGGTCTTTCACAAAATGGTAGGCTTCATAGCGCACTAAATCAAGGCTTATAGCATCAGCATAGGCTGTGCCACTCTGGTCATCCCTGCTCATCCTGGATCTGTGTGTTATCTTCTTGAGCTGTAAGTTGTGAATCTCACAGTGCTGTGTGTCGATGTTGCATAATCCTTTTATAGTTCCTCATTGCTGTGTTGAGATCAATGTCACATGATGTCAGAGTATATATCTGTTCACATGGGACAACCATTTTGCTCCATGACCTCATCTGAGTCACTATAGTTGCTTCAAACACTAGTGCGGTAGTGCTCTTGATTTTGTTGTTTTTCTTCATAATGGACTTCCAGGATCATATGCTGGGCCATTATGGTACTCCTTTGTAAAAGGCTGATGCCTCATATGAGCTTACTAGGATAGTGGGTGAAGACAATGGGATCATCTGTTCTACTAGGATACATAGGTATCAGTATAATTACCTGCTGCAGTGTCAGCCTGAACTACTGGATTTAGGTTGATTCATTGAAGGCAATTTCAGCAAATGTGGACAGTATTGGAGAAAAAGGCAATCTCCACTGCCAATAAAAGTGGTTACAGTGAACTGCTTTTGTTTTATTTGCACTCTGAAACTGCCTTTGTCAAGATGGTAAGTTCCAGTCCTATTTAGCCATTAGGCCAGTGGAAAAGAGAGGTTATGGAAGGAATTTTATGGTACGCATAAAGAGATCTCTCGGCTGAAGGCAATCTGGAGATTTAACTGATTGCTTCTGTGACCACTACTCAGGAGAGGATTAGAGGGTCCTCTTCTGATAGTGGACTAAAAGTGTTCCATGAGGTCAGTCATCATTAACTGTGTAGGCCGGTACCATCTTATCTGCACTGGCAGCTGGATGCTTGCCTCCTTACTGTGGAGTGCTAACTGGAATGGCTAGTTGACCTGCTCATTCAACAGGTCCTGACCATCAAGTTACCACATATGCAACCTGCACTTGACCTTAGTCCTATAGATGACTATTGCTTTTAATTTCTCCAAACCTTTTGGGCTTCTAATGCCATGACAGGGATGGCCCCTATTGCTAAGTCAAAGTATGATTAAAGGTCATGAAATTAGTATCGTTTCAATCTTTGATGTCAGTCAGAAATGCTCTTCGCAGCACCTGGAATGTGCCCAGTAATGACGCCTTCTGCAATCCGTATGGAGTTATATGTATTGGTAACATATCGAAATACAATTGTAGATTCTTTTTTATAAGACCTGTTGCTCCTACTACTATTGGGACTGTCTGGGTATCTTTCTTACACATTGCTCTCATTTCTGCCTGCAGCTCCTGATATTTTATGATATTGTGTCTCTCTGTACACAAGACACTGTAGTCACTGAGTATAGAGATTTCAATGCTCAGTGCTACTTTTGTCTTCTTTTCATGGACCACTATATCTGGTTTTCTTGCATCTATCTTTTGAACTGTTGGTAATGGGTGATTTCATGTGATGTAGACTTCATCATCTTCCATGATGCATTGTGGCTCATGTTTCCAGTGTTTTTCAGCTGCTTCAGTGTTATAATGTTTGCACAATCCCCAATGCAACAGTCTTGCCACATTATTATGCCTTTCAGTATATAGTCATTTTGCCATTAGTATATCACAATCAGCAAGAAGGTGTGCAACTGTTTCCAGTTCTGTTATACAAAACCTGCATTATCTTTCTCCCACATGTTCAATCGACTTTGTAAACCAACGTGTACATAGCCTGCAATCTTGGGCCACCAATATTAAACTTTTGTCTTTTGGTTTGAATTTGCCTCTCCTTAACCATTCCTACTTTCAATCCTAATCAACATGAGGTTCTTCCAGGAGTTTTCTGTGCTTGCAACTATATTTATACATTTTCCACATTTCTTGCCTTTTCATCTGTTCCTTCACCTTATACTGTTTCTTTTGTTTTTTTTTTTTTTTTTTGTTTTGTTTTTTTGGCACATTCAATTGCTGCCTGATTTTTATTTACTTCTGGTTTGATTTCCATTCTCACTTGATGTTCATATGCTTCTGCTAGAAGAAGGGAAGTCACCATACATTTATTCTCTTCATGTTTGAAAACTTTCATTATGTTTTGGTCTTGTGAGGTCAACGGATATATATACAGTCCCATAATTGCAGATCTATACATGTAATCAGTTTCAAGGAGGCCCATACCTCCTCTGAATCAGGGGAATATATAATCTTGGTATATGCTGATTTTTATAAATCATTTGATGATTATGAAGCATCCTTCTTCTTTTCCTGTCTAATCTATTAAGCATCTTTTTACTCCAAAACTGTAAGTTAGGACAAGGAGAGCAAATTGGTTTATAGCTTGAATTTTGCTCCGAGTTGTCAACACTGTTTTCAGGATTAATTTAAGTTTTCTAAAATATTCCTTGCTAAGGTTTATTCACATTTGTTCATGTTTTATTGTTGATCCTTCATCAATTCCCAAATATTTATACACTCCCTCTTGCTCAAGTTCTATTATATCGCATTCTTGTCCCAAGTTGATGCTTTCTTGGTGTTGCAGTCTTCCTGCTTTAAAGGTCACTTTTGCACCTTTATCAAGACCAAATGACATTCTTACATCATCTGAGAACATTTTGACTACTTGCAGCTGTGCTTTCAGTTCCTCATTTGATGAGCTATACACTTTTAAATCATCGACACAGAGAAGATGAGAAGTCTTTACACTTTGTTGCTTTCTGGTAGCCAAACTATAGCTATGACCTAATCTGTTAAGCACACAACTTAATGGGTTAAGGGCAAGGCAAAAGAGCAATGGTAACTGAGAGTCAGACAGGAATAACCCCCATTTGGATTTTAATCCCTGGAATAATAAATTGACCTTTATCATGGCTTAACTGAAAATTGGTCTTCAATTGTTTCATGGTCACTGTGATGTAGTTTGTCAGTGCTGGATGCATCTTATACATTTTAAGCACTCTTTTATCCATGAATTTGGGATACTCTCAAATGTTTTCGGAGTCAGTCCATGCCATACATAGATTCTTCCCTCTTTTACAGTTCTCCACTATGGCTTTATTTAACAACAAATGATCCTTAGTTCCATATGACTTTCTTTTATTGCACTTTTCTTCTATTGCCATAATTGAGTTTTCTTCTAAATGACCATAAACTCTGTCGGTATCAATTCCAGTGTGCAGTTTATACTTCGTCAAAAGATAAATTATCCGTCTATAATTTTTAGGGTAGCTTGCAGGTTCACTCTTAGGAAGGAGCATTGTTTTTCCTGTTGTTAGCCAGGTCGGTGTCTCTTCGGGGTGCTCATATAAATAGTTCTTACTCATGGCTAAATCTTTGTAAAAAGATGTTAATACTGTAAACCAGAAGTTAGGTACTGCATTTGGGCCTGGGGTTTTCCAATTAGATGATTTTCTTAACTTTGTTTCAATCTCTTGGGTTGTTACTTCTTTCCATTTCATAACCTGTACCTTTGAACTTCTTATTCTTTCTTTTACTTCCTATATCCATTTAGCATATTTATGTTCCACAATGTCTTCATAAACACTTTTCCAAAAAGTATCTATTTCTTCTTTTTTTTTGGTAGTCTTTCAGTAACTTTTACCTTGTTTCCCAATTCTCTATAAAACTTTTTTGTGTCATCAATAAATTGATTATTTTGGAATTTTCCTTTATATTTATCTGTGTATCTTCTAAGTTTTTCTGCCTGTGCTGATATTTTTAGTTTATTATTTGCGATAGTGTATGATAAATCCTGATCTGTTATAATACTGTGGTATTATAGTATATATCTATATATATATATATATATATATATATATATATATATATATATATATATAACTTTTCCAAAAACTATCTAGTTCTTCTTTTTATTGGTGGTCTTTCAGTATCTTTTACCTTGTTTCCCAGTTCTCTATAAAACTTTTTTTTGGGGGTCATCAATAAATTACTTATTTTGTACTTTTCCTTTATATTTATCTGCGTATCTTCTAAGTTTTTCTGCCTGTGCTGACATTTTTAGTTTATTATTTGCAATTGTACATGATAAATCCTGATCCATTATAATACTGTGCATTGCTTTTATTATGTCTATCTTTCTGGGTAATTTTGTTGATCTGTTCCCTCTTCTATATTCTTCTAACAGTGACACTTCTTGTCTTAATTGCTTTATAGTTTTCTCTATTCGATACTTCCATAATTGTATTCGATTTCTTGCCTTCCTTTCCCTTACTACCCTGTGTTCCTGTGGTAGAACTTTATCTGTTATTAATTTAGCTGCACAGTAATATATCCTGTTTACTTATGTTATATTGCATGGATCGCTATGGACAGTCCTAATTACTGTGTTCATTTGTTTTATGAAACATCTGACTTTTTGGGTTTTATTGACCTTCTGCAATCTATTTCTTTCATTGATCTTCATATGTCTATCTAGCTCTATTAAATCAAGAAACTCTTCTCTTAGTTCATTTTCTTCTAAAGTGAGGGCACATTTTTTTGTTTTCCATTTCCTGCGGGCATTGTATAGAAAGTTCTATAGCATCTTCCTGTGGCACATTTTCTTCAATTTCATCCTGTATCTCCCATTGCTCTGTCATATGGGAACTCACTGGCCTATCACTGCTCAACATTGACTGTATCAGAGTTGCTACAGTTTCCTGTTCCTTCTCTTGCTGTCCAGCTTCAAGCGAATGTCTATACTGGCTTCCTGAGGAAGGCTCCAAAATATCTTTATATGGCAACTGACCAGTTGCTTCCCATCCCACTAGTTTTCCTTAATTTGGATGTCCATTGCTCTTTTCTGCTGTGGTGCTTTCTAAGTTAGATTTTCTACACTGAATCCTTCACTTCGCAGGTACTCCATAACCTCAGTTTCTATTTCTTTAACTTCTCCATTACTAATCTCCTTTCCTACTTTTCCTCTTTGTCTTCTTACTTTTTTATATTGTAAAGATTTCAATCTCAGGATTCCTTTGCCTGTATTTCTTTTCAAATATCTTTGGTGCTACTCTTTTTGTATTGATTAGTTTTGCTTTCTCCTTTGCATAAATATTACACCATATTAAATCTCTTTTTCTTTCCCATGTCCATATTTCTTCTTCAGATGTCTCCTGATCTTTCTGTTTCTCCTTACTTTGGGGACTTGTTCCATCATGCTGTGATGTAACTTGTGTTAGACCTTCTGCATCAAATCCTTCACTTTGAAGGCATTCCATAACTTCAGCTTCTATTTTTTTTTTGCTTTGACTTTTGCCTTTTACTTCTGACTATTGCATGAACCAGTGTGACACCTTTCTGTGCCCTACACTATCCTATATCCCTGGCTTATTCCACTTTGTGTTATCATCCTTTCTATAGTATCTGCTGTTCAATCCTCTCCATCACGAGAGGCCCATCTTGTGTCTTTATGTGTCCATCTACTTTTATAACCGCCTTTCATGTAAATTTCCACCTCATGTCTGTCGACACTGGCATTTTTTGCTTATTTGTGTTCCCCTACAACCTTCTCTTCTCTCTCTGTCCTTCACCAACTATCCATCACTATTTTACTCAGTTTCCTTTATCATCTTATATGGAAAGTAGAAGGTTTTCCCATACAACAAACATTGTCTGCGTTCACCTTCCACTTCATCCTTATGATCCCTGTGTGTGTGTGTGTTTTATTTTTAATCTTCTATGCTTGTTTTTCCCCTTCCCTAGCTTTGCTATCTTCCCATTTACTCCTCATTTATATAATCAACTGGACTGGCATAACTGTTGCCATTGTGCGACTATTTATCTTGCAGTAATGAGGCACTTCAAGGTGCATGTGAGCAAGTTTTCTGTGAGACTGACCACTACAAGCATTCACACTTTTGAGGACTCCTTCATTATATCTACCTGATGTCACTTGCACCTGTAATATGGCTTATCTAATTTCTTATGCAGTCCAGTTCACTGACTGCAGGCACTACGTCATGACTGATTAATTCTATGCACTGCTAGAACTGTGAGATGACTGATTCATTCTATGCACTGCTGACACTGTGAGACAAATGATTCATTCTATGCACTGCTGACAGTGTGAGACAAATGATTCATTCTATGCACTGCTGACACTGTGAGACAAATGATTCATTCTATGCACTGCTAATACTGTGAGACAAATGATTCATTCTATGCACTGCTGACACTGTGAGACAAATGATTCATTCTAGGCACTGCTGACACTGTGAGACAAATGATTCATTCTATGCACTGCTGACACTATGAGACAAATGATTCATTCTATGCACTGCTGACACTGTGAGACAAATGATTCATTCTATGCACTGCTGATACTGTGAGACAAATGATTCATTCTATGCACTGCTGACACTGTGAGAAAAATGATTCATTCTATGCACTGCTGACACTGTGAGACAAATGATTAATTCTATTAACTGTTGACAATGTGAGACAAATGATTCATTCTATGCACTGCTGACACTGTGAGATAAATGATTCATTCTATGCACTGCTGACACTGTGAGACAAATGATTCATGCTATGCATGGCTGGATGAATGATTCATATCTATGCACTACTGCAGTAGGAGGTGACTGATTCATATCTCTGCACTGCTGATACTATGAGATGACTGATTCATATTTATGCACTACTGGAACTATGAAATGACTGATTCATATCTATGCATATTGCAATAGGAGATGACTTATTCATATCTCTGTACTGCTGATACTATGAGATGAATG
>NC_056728.1:1946431725-1946434225 GCF_019279795.1 Protopterus annectens
TACTACGTAAATGGCGTGCCAAGTTAATTGGATCAGTTTAAAGATACAATGAACCCATAGAACAATTTGTTGACACCAAATCATAAAAACATTGGCTGAAACTAATAGTAAAAATCATTGATATACTTTCAGCCATACAAGAACAATGCAATGAATACAAGATATTTTTTAAAAAACAGTGAATTATACAGTAAAATTCAACACTAAAACTAGTAAAACAGAAATGGAAAATAAGGAAATACATAAAGTTATGTCAAATAATAATAATACTACTACACTAGCGTTTGAGTCTAAAATTATAGACCTACAAATGTCAATACTATTAACTCAAACAGAAATGCAACTATTTATGAACGAGTGCAAGAAAAATGACAAAAAACCTAGAACAAACTAGTACTGGATAGCATTTTTATTTTCTCGTTAGTTTATTTGAATTATAAGTTTTTCAGTTTCTGCTAATGCATAGCATTATGCAGTTACTTGAGTTACCTATTGAAAATATCTAGCTGAGTATTAACAAAATGCTATCCAGTACTAGTTTGTTCTAGGTTTTTTGTCATTTATTAAACTTTCTTCTGGCGTGGAGATCTTTGGATATCATCTATTTTTTACTACAAAAGAGACTACTTCACGTACAGGATATACTGTGATTCTCTTTTGCCTGGGTTGCGGACCAGTAGGTTTGGCGTGGTTTTGTTGTTCTTTGGTGCTTTTGGTTTTTGACTTTCTCTGAAACATTTCTCGAACCACATAATTTAGACAAAGAATACCCTCCCCCACAGTTACAACATTCTATGCCTGGACAAAATGCAGACTGCACAAAAAAGGTGGGGGTGATGCCATTATGTACTTTCACCTCCTGTCCTTATCTCCCCCAATTAATCCCCCTCCTTTCACCCAGCTTAACTCATTATTGCCTACTGCAAACTCAACAATCATAAAACCCTTACCATAGTCACCATCTATATACCCCCTGGAGAGAACATGCCCCTATTAGAACAAATCTTACAGTGGATGTCTGACAATATACATAAGGAAACAATAATACTAGGTGATGTTAACATATTATTGGCTCACCCCCATCTCTAATTCTCCTGCCACCAGCATAACGCTGTACTGATACACCCAACTTACCTCCTGACCCACTTTTCTTCATAAACCCACAAATACTTGCTCTAGCTTGGATTGGATAGTTGTCTCTAAGCCTGACCTCTATCACCACCCTGAATCTCTGCCAGACTCAATCAGTGACCACTCCCCTGTATGTGTCCAAAGATTCGCTCACCATCTCTCTTGCCCTCATAAATTTAAAGAGTGCCGAATGCTAACCAATTTCAACCTGGATACATTTAGTAATTCTCTCTGTGTTATTGCCTGGTCTTTCCTCTCTTCCCTTCCTCTAGATGAAGTGGTCCTTCAATTCATCTCCATATTTCTAAACATTCTAAACTCCCTTGCCCCTTCCAGAACTGTCAGAGTCAAATTACGGTGTTCCCCTTGGCTCTCCAATTCTACTCGGTCTCTTATCAATGCAGAGATTGTGGCTGTAAACTCTGGACTAAGACCAAATCCCCCACACACTGACAACAATTTAGGCAACTCTGAAATTTAACCAAAAAAAATAAAAACTCTGACAAAAGAATTACTACCTCTCACCCTAAGATACTGAACCCAGAAACACTAAAACATTTTGGAGTACTGTCAACAAAATTCTCCACCCAGGAAATCCTTCAACTCCCAAAACCTGCTCCAGTAACACACCCCTAGGAACTGCTTCAGTTTTCATTTCATACTTCATAGATATCATCAGCAAACTTATGCAAACTGTCCATTCATCCAGCCTCACACCCTCCACCACCCCCAACTGCAAAACAGTCCTTTCTCACTAAAACCCATTCCAACCACCTACATCAAAAAACTTCTTATCAAACTTAAATCATGTTCCCCTTCAGTTGACAACCTGCCTCTTCTCTTCCTAAAAACTGCTGCTGACTCCATAGCATATCCTGTCTCCATTCTTATACATTTCTGATTTTGTGATTCCACCATTCCTACCCTCTGGAAAAAGTTCCACACTATACCAATCCACAAAGATGGAAATTTTGTTGAGCTCTCTTATTATTGACCTATTGCCATACTCTCTCCCCACTCCAAAATTATTGAGCACTGTGTTTATAAACAAATCCCAGCTTATCTCAGCTTCTGCCCCCACCACAGCACCACTACTGCACTTATTTATAACTTCATCTCTCTAGCTAGAGACAATGATAAACTAGTGTCTGCATCTTTTTAGCTTTCTCCAAAGCCTTTGACAATCTGTCACACCATCCTCCTCTCCAATCTCTATAAACTCAACTTCTCCTCAGCAACTAACTCATGGTTCAATAGCCACTTCACAAACAGACTGCATCTGTAAAATGACTCTCTGCTTTTTCTCCTTCTCTGCCCATCAAAATAGACACCCCTCAAGGCTCTGCTTTAGGATCCCTCCTTTTTAACA
>NC_056728.1:1946439225-1946444225 GCF_019279795.1 Protopterus annectens
GTTTTGGTCCATGTTCTGTGGCCGAAATGTGTGGTATGAGTTGGAGCCCAGTAGTGCTGGGGTGCTATATTGAGCCTTGAACCAGGTTTCAGTTACTGCACAGATGTCGACGTTCTCCATACTGAGGAGTGCTTCGAGCTCGTGCATTTTGAGATTTAAACTCCTGGTGTTGAGTAGCATAACCCTCAGTTTTTTTTGTTAATTGTGCTGTTTACGGAGGTGGGTTTGACTTTTGAGCCTTGCCTAAAAAAGGAGCTATGGGGGCAGCAAGAGCCTTGGCCAGTATTTGAAAGCCTAGGGGTGATAGGTGCAAGCCATCTCTTGCGAAGTAATGCGGCTTGTCGAGCATGTCGTCCCAGGCTGACAGACACTGGATCCCCTTTGAATGACACCAGAAGCTTAGTCAGTTGTTGAAATTGATATTTTTTTCTTTATACTGAGGTATCATTCTTGGTGAGGGCAGGATGCTTCTCAGGGTCAGGGTCATACCAGCCAGGGCTGCATGATCAGAAAGCTCTTCCATGTCTCTTTTAATGTAGTCCAGGGAGGTACGTCTCAGGTCATTCACTCCAACATGAATAATGACAGAGTCATATCTGTACTTGTTCTGGAGTGACCTGAGTGCTTGTGTTATGTGGCGGATTCTGGCTACTGACAGGCAGATAACAGTAACCTTCTGCTTGTCCAGCCTAGTGAGTGGGAAGTCAGTGTGCCTGACTATAGAGTCACCTATTACTAGTGTGTTAGGTATGTTATTTTGCCTTAAGGGCTGTGATTGTGCGGCACACTGATTTTGTGTTTTATGTGTTGTCTGGTTTGTGACAGGAAGTGCAGGTTGTTTGGGTGTCTGCTTTGGAGGTCTCTAATGCTTTTGCAGGTTTTTATTTAGAGCCACCGAGTATGATTTTGTGTATTTATGTGTATTTTTTGCCAGTGTTGTTTTAGTAAGTCTGTGTGCAGCTGGAGGTGTGGTGCAAGTGTTAACCTTCTCCTCTTAACTGTGTGTTCCAGTCTTGGGTGGAGACAGCTTAGCTTCCAGTTTGGCTGTATAATTGCATCTCTCACATATGTTAGTGTTTTGTGGTTGGAGGAGAGGGTTGTCTGTGCACATGAGGCAGTTGTAACATTGCCTCAGGATACACAGATTCACCAGCTGGACTGGAGAGTGCACCTGAAGTTGCCCTTTGGTCATGCCTGAATAGTAGGGTGAGCTGCTTAGTCGCTTGGTTGGTGAGGGGTGAATAAAGAGCCTTGCCCTGCTGGGCAATCAGTGTCAGGGTATATTAGTACTTGCTATTAGGTCTGAGCAAGTGCTGGGCTGTAAGATGCTTTTTGAGTGCTTAGGTTGAGAGTTAGACTAGTTTCAAGGGAAGAGCTGAAGAGGAGACTTAGTGGAGCCGGGAATAATTTAACTATAGCTAACCGGCACTGCCCGGTGTGCAAAACTGTGCAAACACAGTTTTTATAGTAGGGAAATGAAAGAGATAGAAATTAGCCCAAAATGGCCAATAACTTTTGGGCTGGAACCACTCCTCCATGGACAGATAGGTTGCTCAAAGCTCCCCTCTCTTACAGGTGAACAGAAAAACTTCCTTCTAATCAAGTAAGGCATGGACAACTCAGAAACTAGTTTCACAGCCCTGAATTCAGCACTAGCCTGAAAACTGGACTATACTAGCTTAGAAAGGCAGGAAATAAGGAATTTTTTTTTGTTTTGTTTTTTTTTAAAGGATAAGGCAAAACAGTAAAAAAAATACACTTAAAACAGCTTTAAACGACTACAAACGATCAAAAAAGGCTATCATACTTTAATGCGTAGCCTACAACAGTTAAACAAATCATTTAAACAGAAAACAACTTTTTAAAAGTGCAGGCAGTCAAATAAGTACAATATGCGAAAAAAACAAGCTTTTAAATCACAATAAACACTGGAAAATCTGCATTTAGGCAGAAAACAGTTAAGTACAGCAAGAAAGTACAGAAAACTGATACTTAATTACTCCAAAGTCTCTCTTCTAAGCTAGAAGGCTTGTTTCAGTTTAAAGCTTTCTAGTGCTACCCAGTAGGTTAGTTACAGGAAAGATGGGAAACAAGCGCAGATGTGGTCTTTTAAACCAGAAAGTTGAAAGAGAGAGACAAACTGTCCAAATGGTCAATTAACTACAGTCTCTGGACCAATAACCTCTCCTCTCATGGTAGACAGGCTACCTAGTGCTTACCACTCCCACTGATAAGCTAGAAGGATTTCTTCCAACACAGAAAGGCTTGTGGGGCTCAGAAGCTTACCAACAGTCCTGGATACAGCAACTCTGTATCTGGACTATGCTAGTTACAGGAAAGGTGGGAAACAAGTGCAAGTGTGGCTTTTAAACCAGAACATTGACAGAGATGGAAAAAAAAACTGCTCAAACAGCCAATAGCTACAAATTCTGGGCAAGCAACCACTCCTCTTGTGGTAGATAGGCTACCTAATGCTTACCACTCCCACTGATAAGCTAGAAGGCTTCCCTCCAACAGAGAAAGGCTTGGGGGGCTCAAAAGCGTACAAAGAGTCCTGGATACAGTAAATCTGTATCTGGACTAGGATAGTCTCAGGAAAGGCAGGGAACAAGTACAAACATAGGCTATCAAGCCAGCAAGTTGAAAGAGATGGAAAACTACCCAAACGGCCAAATAAACTACAATTTCTAGGCCAGAACCCACTCTTCCCATGGAGGATAGGCTATCTAGTGCTTACCACTCCCACTGATAAGCTAGAAGGCTTCTCTCCAACACAGAAAGGCTTGGGGGGCTCAGAAGCTTACTAACAATCCTGGATACAGCAACTCTGTAATCAGACTAGGCTAGTTATATGAAAGGCAGGAAACAGGTACAAGTGTGGCTTTCAAACCAGAAAGTTGAAAGAGATGGAAAAAATCTGCTCGAACAGCCAATAGCCAGGGACCACTCCTCTTGTGGTAAATCGCTACCTGATGCTTACCACTCCGACTGATAAGCTAGAAGGCTTCCATTCTATACGGAAAGGATTGGGGGGCTTCGAAGCTTGCAAAGAGTCCTGGATACAGCAAATCTGTACCTGGACTAGACTAGTAACAGGAAAGGCTGGAAACAAGTGCAAACATAGACTTTTAAATCAGAAGGTTGAAAGAGATGGAAAAGCTTCCCAAATTGCCAATAAACTATAATTTCTGGGCCAGAAACTACTCCTCCTGTGGTAGATAGGTTACATAGTGCTTACCACTCCCACTGATAAGCTAGAAGGCTTCTCTCCAGCAGAGAAGTGCTTGGGGGGCTCAGAAGCTTACCAACAGTCCTGGATACAGCAAATTTGTACCTGGACTGCACTAGTTATAGGAAAGGCAGGGACTAAATGTAAAACGGGCTTTTTACCCGAAAGTAGAAAGAGATGGAAAAACTGGTAAAACGGCAAATATAGTTCAAATACATGCAATTAAATTAACAAATTACTAAAAAACAAGTGCAGAAGGCAGTAAATTAGAAGGCTACTAACAAGCAGTAATAAGTGCAGAGTAAGAGCACCTGAACAGATAACAGCACGCAGAAGAGCAACTAAGACATGTACAGTAAGAGCATCTGAATAAAAAAAATATATATATATATATATATATATATATATATATATATATATATATATATATATATATATATATATATATTTTTTTTTTTTTTTGAGGGAGTGTACAGAGCAGGATTAAGATGCTACAGGGGTTGTCCTTCCCAAATTCTCTCTTTGTACACAGTAGGACTGCCTGAAATCAGAATATGATCTCACTGCACTCAGTTGAGTGAGCAAATGAGATGGGCCCAAAAGGAGTATCCAAATACAAATCTCCAAGTGGGGCAGGCAGTTTCAAAGCCACCAACATTAACACCAAAACAAGAACAGAAGGGTGGGTAGGGAACTAACTGTAGAGAGACAGCCACAACTTCAGCTGAGTTGATATTCAGTGAAAAACACAAATAAATAAATTAAATACAGCAACAATATGCAAAAGAGCAGATACAAGTGTACTTAAATTCATTTACACATCCAGCTGATTTCAGGTAGATGTTAGCCAGCCAAAGCTCTGATATTAAGCAGAGATAACTCTAAATGCACCACGTATATAAGGCAAGAATGTCAGTGATGATCTGAAACTACCCCCCACTGCTATCAAAGGCTACACAGAAATTCTAAAAAGTACTCTATAGAGAGACAGCCATGACTTCAGTTGAGTTCAGTTAATATTCAGTGAAAAACACAAATAAATTAAATACAGTACTATATGCAAAAGAGCAGATAAAAGTGTACTTAAATTCACTTATATGTCCAGCTGATTTCAGGTAAATGTTAGCTAGCCAAAGCTCTGACATTAAGCAGAGATAACTCAAAATGTACCACTTGTATAAGATAAGAATGTCAGTGATGGGCTGAAACTACCCCCCACTGCTATCAATGGCTACACAGAAATTCTAAAAAGTACTCTGTAGAGAGACAGCCACAACTTCAGTTGAGTTAATATTCAGTGAAAAAACACAAATAAATAAATTAAATACAGTACTATATGCAAAAGAGCAGATAAAAGTGTACTTAAATTCACTTATAAGTCCAGCTGATTTCAGGTAGATGTTAGCCGGCTAAAACTCTGATATAAGGCAGAGATAACTCAAAATGTACCACTTATATAAGGCAAGAATGTCAGTGATGAGCTGAATCTACCTCCCACTGCTATCAATGGCTACACGGACATTCTAAAAAGTACTCTATAGAGAGACAGCCACAACTTCAGTTGAGTTAATATTCAGTGAAAAAACACAAATAAATAAATTAAATACAGTACTATATGCAAAAGAGCAGATAAAAGTGTACTTAAATTCACTTATACATCCAGCTGATTTCAGGTAGATGTTAGCCGGCCAAAATGCTGATATTAAGCAGAGATAACTGAAAATGTACCACTTATATAAGGCAAGAATGCCAGTGATGAGCTGAAACTAAC
>NC_056728.1:1946449225-1946546725 GCF_019279795.1 Protopterus annectens
TAGCATCTTTTTCCCAATATACTCAGCATCCCTCCGCAGCACATGTCCAAACCAACGTAATCTTGTCTCTCTGGCTTTGTCTCCAAACCTTCCAACCTGGGCTGACCCTCTAATATACTTATTCCTAATTCTATCCACCCTCATCACACCCAGTGCAAATCTTAACATCTTTAACTCTGCCACATCCAGCTCTAAATCCTGCCTTTTTTCAATGCCACTGTCTTCAACCCATATAACATAGCTGGTCCCACTACCCTCTTGCAGACCTTTCCTTTCACTCTTACTGGTACTCGTCTGTCACAAATCACTGCTGACACTCTTCTCCGCCCACTCCATCCTGCCTGGACTCTCTTCTTCACCTCTCTTCCACACTCACTATTACTCTGAACTATTGATCCCAAGTATTTAAACTAATCCATCTTTGCCACCTCTACTCCTTGCATCCTCACCATTCCTCTATCCTCCCTCTCATTCATACACATATATTCTGTCCTAGTTCTGCTGACCTTCATTCTTCTTCTCTCTAGAGCATATCTCCATCTCTCCAGGGTCTCCTCCACCTGGTCCCTACTCTCATTACAGATCACAATGTCATCTTCAAACATCATAGTCCACGGGGACTTCTGTCTGATCTCGTCTGTCAACTTGTAAAAGGATCTGTGAGTTTATTACTATGAGAATGATGCAAGGAGAATGAATGTGGCTTAAAGGAAGTCAGGATTTGAGTCATTCATGTGATGTTGGACAAAATGTCAGTTGCTTAAAGGTGAAATATTTAATAGATAAGGCACTTAACTGGGATAAATGTTTCTTGCTTTAATTGTCACTTTAGGTGTAGGCTGACATAGATTAATAGAACATAAAAAGTATATTACAACTTGGTTCAGCAATATCTATATTTATGTGGACACAACAAGATGAAGAATTTAGGAATATGGATTAACTGAGGTAAATGTTAAGAGTGAGTGTTTTCTTCTCTACCAATGTTCGGTTTCTTATTGATTTAATGTTATTGGATTGCAGGGGTTATAATATAAAAGGAAAAATATTAGGCATGAGTATACTATCAGATTAGGGATGGCCCAGAGGATCAGAGACAAGAGAGGTGGGGTGCATATTAATTTCTTATATGGGGACAGGTTAAAAGAATCATATTTATCTAGCTTAGAAAAATAGTGTCTTAGGGCACTACTAAAGGTTGCAGGTGAGATAGAGTCTAGCCAGCCACCTAAGACAAAGTCATAAAGTGTCATTGCAAGACTTTAATTTTTATTTCTGTCTGTTGTAGGGTCATTGGTAATGAGGACGCTAAAGACCAAATGGGCAAGACTGAAGACAGAGGTGGAGGAGCCGTTTTCTGAGACTAAAGCCTTTCAGTGACAGTGGAGCTCTGCAGGTATGGGTAGATGGAGTATGACTGGTTTGGATGACAAACTCTTATTCCAAAAGCCTCAGCTAAGAAAGCTCAAAGGAAATCTAAGAGGGATAATAATGAAAATCATACGCCTGCCCAACCTCTGGCTCCAGCAGCTTCAGATTCAAGCCGTGAAAGTGAAGGTAGTGAGGTCTTACAGGTAACTAGGGAGGGTTCCAGTGTTAACAGACATCCTGCTGAAGAATATTTAGCATTTTTTTAAATGATTTACTCAGGGGAAGGCAGAGCTAGACTGTCTGACATGGTTTTAGAGAAGGGTTTCTGGGCTAGACAGGTTGCACCTAGCGGGGCACCATTGCAGAAACCGCTCCTACCAAGTGAAGAGAGATCTGAAGGGGTTCCAGACCTTTTACTCGACAAATGGTTTTGCAAACCTTGGACTAATGTCTGGAATCAGTCACTCTTCTAAAACCATCTGTGTTGTAGAAAGAAATGCCGGTAAAATAGGCAAGACTTTCATTCCCCATGTGTGGAGTAAGGTGGTGAACACCATTATTGACTTAAAGCTCTATGCTCGGAAAATAAAGGAATATGCAAGTATTTTTTCATGAAAAAGTGAAAGACAATACAATATCATCCAGAACAGGATACAAGAGAAACTTTCCCAACCTTTAGTCTAATGCTGAGTTCTTTTGAATGTAAATGTGAGATGGAAATTAGAAGAGCTCTCAGCAGACCTTGCCACAAGAAGTTTTAAAATATGAGTAAAGCAAAGATTAAATTAAATCTTTTAGAGACATGAGTTCAGATAAATCAAGTCAGTTCATATTCAAAAGGTCAAAGGAATGCTTGCTAACATTTTCTTTTATCACAAAGTCAACACTGAGCCTGTTATGTCTTCTTACAAGAACATACATGACACCATGAAACAGCTTTTTTGGGGTCAGCTTATCAATGGATGACTGCATAAATTTCTAGCAGTAGCCTGCCCAAAGCTACCTAGGTTTTATGGGATTCCTAAACCACACAAAAATCTTTATGCCCCCCCCCCCCCATCCATACAGTTTGGTGGTAGCAACAGACGATGGCATTGATGAACCATGAATGATTTTTCTGGAATATCTCATTACAACTTTGGCTAGCATAGCTAACTCCTTTACTAAGGACACTTGATTATCTGAGGAAAATTAAAATGTTCCAGTCATTGCAGATTTGATTTTGGTGGCTACTGATTTACAAGCACTTTACACAGTGCTGCCCCATGAGTACTGTATTTAGGCTGTGAGAGATAATACGATGAAGGACACCAAAGCCCTCCTAGGTGAGATTACCATGATTTCTTACTTACTGCATTTGGTGCTGAGCACCTTTTTTTGGATCTAATGGCTTTATTTACACACACAAATTTGAAATTGCAATGGAAGCAACTATGGTCTCTAGCCTTGTTAATACAGCTTTAGCTAACTGAAAGAGTTAAATGGTCTATAACTCAGAATTCTGGTGCTTCATCAAATGTTACAATATAGCGTTTGACAATATTTTTATTGCATGTTCATAGTTTAGTACTAAGCTAACTGCCCTTGCGAGCTATTGTAAGCCTAACCAATTTGCCCTTGCGAGACTCAAACCCTGCACGTTGTGTTTATAAGGCAAGCACCTTAGCCATTAAGCTACCCTCCCATGTAAGGTGCTGATGGAAGCGTTAAAGAGGTTCTTTGCACAATCTGGAAAATTGGCTGTTTATTTTTTTTTTTAGTTTACTGCACATCGCAATGACCATGATATTAATTTTCTGGATCTCACTGCTTATATGTACCTTACATAATAAGAATTTGTCAATGATTTATTTGCAACCGGTGTTCCACACCAGAGGTCAACCCCTCGCTGGTTAGATCAGACCATAGACTAATCACTCTGGATATCCACATCCCGCCCCCACCGCAAATCAAGGAAATCACCATGAAAAACTTTCCAAAAGCAAACTTCATGTTACTTAAGACCGAGGTGGAAAGGTTCACAGCACCCATGCTAAAGGACAATGCTGTCCAAGCTGCTGAAACCTTTACAAAGGCACTCTATGAGCATCTGCAGCAATGCATGGATTGTGCTATCCCAAGTAAAACCAAGACTCACTCCTCCAAGAAAAGGAAACCAGTTTGGTAGACCCCTGCCATAAACAAGTGTACAACAGAAGGAGGTAACTAGTGCAGAAAAGAGTAAAATCCCAAGAAGGAAAGTCATCCCTGATCAGTTTCAGCAAGAAACTACAATCCCTCATTAAATCATCCAAGGCTAGTTTTGAAAGAAAAATTGCCAAAGACTCCAAAGATAACCACAAAGCGTTCTTTAGCTATGTCAAGAACCTATGTGGAAACTCTCAGACCTGCTCTGAGTTAGTGCAGAATGGCACGAAATACACTGAACCGACTGATATTGCCTACATTCTGGCAGACAGGTTTAGTGCAAACTTCACCCCCCTCTCACCCCCTAAAGGGCCCATAACCATACCAGAAGAATGTAGGGCCCCATCAATCACCAACACACAAGTTAAAACAGCCCTATCCAAAGCCAGAAATACAGCTTCAGTGGGACTGGACAGTGTCCCAGGCTGTGTCTTACAAGAGCTCCAAAATGAACTAACACCTCACCTAAACACACTGTTCAAACTCAGGCTCTGTACAGGCTATGTACCCACAGAGTGGCGCACAGCAACAGTTATCCCACTCCAAAAAAGGTGGAGCCACAACGGACCCTGGGAACTATCGCCCTAAAAGCCTGACTAGCCTGGTCTGCAAGGTTATGGAATTCATCATTATGGAACTCATTAACAGAGACATTGGGAACCTCCAAACCTTGGACCCTACCCAGTTTGGCTTTGTTATACACAGATCATGCCTCCTAAACCTGGTAGACTTCTTTGAGATGGTTACCAAGGAATTAGATGAGAGAAAGGAGGTTCACACAGCCTACCTAGACCTCGCAAAGGCTTTCGACACCATTCCCCATTCTAGTATTATACACAAGCTCACCAGCTTGAACATAAACCCCTACGTCACGAGATCGGCTGCCAACTGGCTCATGGATAGAACCCACATGGTGAGAGTTGCAGGCTCTATGTCTGACTTTAAATCAGTTACAAGTGGTGTCCCTCCAGGGCTCAGTCCTAGGACCCCTCCTGTTTGGTATATACTTCTCAGAGGTACAGGCAAGCATAGGAGGACTATGGCTGACCAAGTTCACAGACGACTGCAAACTAGGGGCCATAATTGATTCTCCGGCTGATACAGCCACCCTCCAGATGGGTCACTCTGAGACGGATACCTGGTGTCAAAATCATGGCCTCAAGCTAAATGCCAAAAAGTGCATAGTCATCCCCTTTGGAAAAAACAAAGTACCCACAAACTACCATATAGGTGGTAGTCCCCTAAATACAGAAAATGTAATAAGGGATCTGGGGACCCAAGTAGATAGTAATCTCTCCTTTGATAATCATATTGCCAAGGTGGTTAGAAAATCCTTCTATGTAGCCTACCTAATCACAAATGGGTTCGCATCTAGAACAAAAGAGGTTAGTGTGCCTCTCTACTCATCACTCATTAGACCCATCATAGAATACAACTCCCCATTTGGGATGTAGCTTACAAGACACCTGAAACAGCTGGAAAAACCACAAAAGTACCTCACCAAGAGGATTACTGGCCTCAAACAGATGCCCTATGAAGCCCGACTCAAGAAACTCCAGCTGTACTTGGTTGCATATCGCTTACTCAGAGGAGATCTCTGCCTGACATACAAGGCTATGTCCAACCCAGAATTGATGGGCATGCTTCACCTAAAAAAAACAAATCCCGGAGAGCCACATGCTTTAGAGATATAAACCTCACCACAACGATAAATAGGACATGCTGGAGGGATAGATTCCTGTCCCAGAGACTCCCCATGCTTTGGAACAGGATTCCAATATACATCAGGCAGAGCCTCTCACTAACAGTCTTCAAGAGAAACCTTGACGGGTGGATGGGAAACAGAAAATTTACCCCGGGGATCACTGCAGTGGCTCTTCTGGACAGAGGTGCAAGGAACTAATGGCTCTGCTGGACAGAGGCACAGGGAACTAATCTAAGGGGGTGGTGAAAGCCAACACATTCTGGCTAGGCTTATAAATGCCCTTGGGCAGATAGCCTAGTACTTCCCTATGAACCTATGAATATAAACCCTCCCAAGTAAACTTGCTGTTTCATGCCAGCTGTATGCACCTGCAAATGACTAAGCATAATGTGAAAATGTCACAAGGTATGAGGACTGCTCTTGTGTCCAGAGAAACAGCTAGTTTTCAAAAGCACCTGCATGACATCCACAGAGATTTACTTAAAAGAGAATATAAAAGTGTGGCTATCAGACATATTTTTGATCCTAAAAAAAAAGCTGAGAAGACATATGACACTAACATTCAGTAAAGATACCCAAAATATAAAAAGGATTATTCATGGCAACAGGTCCATTATATCTAGTAATAGCCTGGTGAGCAAGATTCTGGACCCTGGTCCTTCTTTGGTTTTCAAGAAAGGCAGGAACATTAGATCTTATATAGTAAGGATGTTTAAAAAGGACAGTATGGAAAGACTGGTACCTTTGAATATGAGCCCCATGAGCCACAGAGATCTGTTAATCTGCCTCAGCACAAGTAGGAAATATAACAGCAAGGTGGCTGGGAACTGTCAGAGGGAAATATACTTTACATAGCCCAGTGCTCCAAGTCTTTTTTTTTTTTACATAGGAAAGACTAATTCTAATTTTAAAAGGAGGATAGACTGACACACATCTGAAATTAAAAATAGACTAAGCAAGAACCTTCTGGAAAGCAGAGCATTGAATCCTCAGGTAATCCTTTTTTCATTTTTTTTTAGTTTTGGATGTGATCAGGCTGGGTCTGCACAAGGGAATCTGTAATGCCATTCTGGAAAAGAAGGACCTGGAATGGCAAATTTACCTTAACTTCTGCAATCTACTTGTACTTAATTCTGCTTGTTCGATTGAATACATTCTTTGTCTTAAGAAACTGGACCTCAAATTGTTTTATTAACGATTATGACATGTCATATTTGCTCCTACCTTTACTTCTCTCAGACATTTTTTATGCTTTTATTTTTGATAGTTTTTAGGTTCATAGGTTCATAGGTAGGTACTAGGCTATCGGCCCAAGGGCCTACATAAGCCTAGCCAACAAGGTTTCCTGGCTTACGCCACCCAAGAAAGCTATTTTCCTGTGCCACTGTTGAGCAGAGACACAGAAGTGATCCCGGGGTGTATTTCCTATTTCCCATCCACTCATCAAGATTTTTCTTGAAGAGTGCTAATGAAGAACTTTGCTTGACATAGATGGGGTAGCCTGTTCCAGAGTATGGGAAGTCTCTGGGACAGGAATCTATCCCTCCAGCATGTCCTGTTTATTGTGGTGACAAGGTTTAGGTCCCTAGAGCATGTAGCTTGGAGGGATTGGGATTTCTTTAGGTGTAGCATGTCCAACAGCTCTGGTTTGACATAGCTTTATATGTTAGGCAGAGATCACCTCAGAGTAGGTGATATGCTACGGAGTAAAGCTGAAGTATTTTGAGGCGGTCAGTGTAGGGCATTTGTTTGAGGCCAGTAATCCTCTTTGTGAGGTATTTCTGTGGCCTTTCAAGCTGCTGCAGATGTCTTGTGAGGTACATTCCAAAAGGGGCGTTGTACTCTATAATGGGTCTAATGAGTGTCGAGTAGAGGGGAACAATGACCTCTTTTTTCCTGGATGAGAACCCTTTTATGATGAGGTGTGCCATGTAGAAGGACTTCCTGATTACTATGGCGATGTGACTATCAAAGGAGAGACTACTGTCCACCTGGGTCCCAAGGTCTCTTATCAAGCATTCGGTGTTAAGTAGATTGCTGCCTATGTGGCAGTTCATGGGTACAGAGTTTTTACCAAAGGGGATGACACTGCACATTTTGGAATTTAGCTTGAAGCCATGGCTCTGACACCAGGCATCTGTCTCAGTGAGGCCCTTCTGTAGGATGTCCACATCATTTGGGGACTTGATTATGGCTCCTAGTTTGCAGTCATCTGCGAACTTCATTAGCCAGAGGCCTTCTCTGTTAGCCTGTACTTCAGAGAAGTAGATCCCAAACAGGATAGGTCCTAGGATGGAACCCTGTGGTACTCCACTTGTGACTGCTTTGAGGTCAGAGTTGGAGTCTGCAACTTTTACAGTGTGGGTTTTGTCAGTGAGCCAGTTGGCAACCCATCTTGTGACATAGGGATTTATACCTAGTTTAGTGAGTTTAGCTATAATTCCAGAATGGGGGATGGTGTTGAAAGCCTTGGCGAGGTCAAGACAGGCTGTGTGAACCACCTTAACCTCATCTATGGCTTTGGTGACTGCCTCAAAGAAGTCGATCATGTTCAGGAGGCATGATCTGCCTTTCACAAACTTGAATTGGGTGGGATCCAGAGTTTGGAGTTTACCAGTGTCTTTGTTTATGAGTTCCATGATGATATGTTCCATGGCCTTGCAGACCAGGCTCGTCAGGCTAATAGGGCGATAGTTCCCGGGATCAATGGTGGCTCCCCCTTTGTGGAGTGGGATAACTGTTGCTGCGTGTCATTCAGTGGGCATAAAGCTTGATGTGAAGCTATTATTGAATATGGTGCTTAAGTAGGGAACCAGTTTGGTCTGAAGTTCGTGTAAAACGCAGCCTGGGATGTTGTCCGGTCCTATGGATGCTGTGTTTTTGGCTTTAGAGAGTGCAGCTTTTACCGGCTTAGTTGTGATTACAGGGACTCTGCATTCTTCCTGTATAGTTATGGGCCCTTTAGGGGGTAAGAGGGGGGTAAAGTTAGCACTGAACCTTATCTGCCAGGATGTTGGCAATATCATTTGGTTCTGTAATTTTCATGCCTTTGTGTTGTAACTCAGAGCAGACCAGGGTGTTGCCATCGAGACTCTTGACATAGCTATAGAATGCTTTGTGGTTGTCCTTGGAATTAGTGGTGATTTTGTTTTTGTAGCTAGCTTTGGAGGATCTTATAAGGGATCTCAGTTTCTTACTGAGGCTGAACAGGGAGCTCCTCCACTCATGGGATTTTACTCTCTTTTGCAACAGTTTCTTCCTTCTGTTATACAGTTTGTTTTTGGCAGGGGACCACCAGATTGGCTTCCTTTTTTTGGAGGATAGCATCTTGGTTCTGTTTGGGATAGCATGATCCATGCACTTGTGTAAGTGCTTATAGAGTGCATTTGTGTAGGATTCAGCAGTTGTAACTGTATTGCCGATCTGCATGGATATCATGAAGTTCACCACTTCTGTCTTAAGAAGCATTAAGTTGGCTTCGGAGAAATTTTTTACTGTGGTTTCCTTAATGGGGGGTGGGGGTGGGATGTGGATATCAAGGGTGATTAGCTTATGGTTGGATTGGACCAACGAGGAGTTGACTTCAGGTGTGGAACACTGGTCACTCCTGATGGTAATGACTAGGTCTAGGATACTGTTGCCCCTGGTGGGGGTGTGGATAAGTTGATCTAGGGCATTGGAGTTTATGAATTCCAGAAAGCGTTGAGCTAAGGAGTTGGTACAGTAGTTTTCCCAGTTAATGGTGGGGTAGTTGAAGTCACCCATTATTAGGGTGTTTGGTTGAACCCTAATATTTCCCAGTACATCAAGAAAAGAGGAGTGGGAATCCTGGGGTATGATGAGGGATCTGTAGCAAGCTACAATTTGGATTGCAGTTTTGCCCAGAGTTAGTTGCACTTGGATAACCTCAGATGCATTATGCTGAGCAACTAGCCTGGAGGTGTGGATATCCTTAATGAATATGGACACACCTCCACCTTTGGTGTTTCGGTCCAGGTTACATGGCCGAAAAGCGTGGTATGAGGGGTGTTCTCTGGAGCCTTGAACCAGGTCGCAGTCACTGCACAGATATCGATGTTCTCCATTTTAAGGAGTGCCTCGAGTGAGTGCTTCTTGAGAGTTACACTTCTAGCATTGAGTAACATTGCCCTCTGTTTTTGCTTGCCTGTTCCTGTTATGGTGATTAATTTGTTATTTGAACCCTGCCTAAAAAAGGCACTATAGGGGCAGCAAGAGCCTTAGCCAGTATCCGGAATCCCAGGGGCGACAGGTGCAGGCCATCTGTAGCAAAGCATCGTGGTCTGTCGACCATGTCATCCCAAGCAGACAGATACTGGATCCCCGTGCTTGCTATATGTTCTACTATGACATATTCATTTGCATTTTTTCCAAATTTTAAACAGTGTTCTTTTTTTCATATATTTTAGTGCATGGTTGATTTCCTGGATGCTCAGTCTTGATAGTGATGTGGACAAAAGTTGTCATTTTTTATTTTTTAATGCGTATATAATTACAGATTTTCATTTATTTGATTTTTTTTTATCTGTGATGTTTCTTTATATTGCATCTCTTCTAAGGTATCTGTGGTAGGTGCTATTTTCCTGATTCATTTCCCTATTGTTACACACAAACTCTCTGTCTCACAAATAAATACACACACGCACACACACACACACACACACACACACACACACACACACACACACACACACACACACACACACACATATACGCGTGCGCACGCGCACACATACGCATATACACACACACTCTTTCTCTTTTCTTTACTTTGGCTCTTAGATTTTTGTCTTATGTTTCTTTTGGATTTATTACTCTCTTTCTTAAACTTTTTACAAGGGTCTTGTTGACACCTTGGTGCTAAATGACCCTTAGTGAAGAGAGTTTTGTTACACCTTCTGGAACAATATTTTTTAAACAGGGGTTATGCTCTGCAAAGTTTCAGACAGGCTAAGGATCAAACCTCTAATACATTAGAGCTGATGCATTACAATATAAATCTGGGAGAAAAGAAGATAAGAGATTTGCTGTAGCTCATGGCTCGAACATTTGTATGTTTAAGCAAATCATTATTAAATACTAGTATCCATGGACTAATGATAGATTTTATAGCGACAGTGTGGACAATGAATGTCATTTTGGTTTCCAGAAAGGAAGAATTTGGGGACAATATTTTTGTAATTATAAAAATTCCCCACAACTTCATTATTCTATTGAAATCTTAACAGGTTGTTCATCCTGTGGAAATTGTATTTTTTGTAAAAAGGTGGTGAAAACTATATATTTTACTTTCTATAAAACTTTTGAAATTCATCATTTAATAACTTGTCATAGTGATCTAAATGCCAAAACATGCATAATAGTATCCTTTAGGAAGTTATTCATTCCTGGTAACTATCATATTGACAACACACCCCTAAGAGTTGACACAGTAGTCAGGACTTGGGAACTCACATAGGCAGAAATCTAGTCTTTGACCATCACATGTCAAGAGTAGTGAGGAAGTCATTTTATGTTGCACAAGTTAAAAATAAAGGTATGACATATAGGTCCAAGGAAGTCATTGTTCCATTGTATTCAGCATTTATCAGACCTGTCATTAAGTGCAATGCCCCCTTCGGTATGTACTTAACAGGGCACATCCAAAAATTGGAATGTTCGCAGAGGTTCCTCACTAAAAGAATACAAAGCGTAAGTAACATGTCTTATGCAGACTCCCTCAAGGCCCTATCCCTGCATTCTGTCTCCTACAGGCTGTTGAGGGGAAATCTCTAACTGGCATATAAAGCATTGTCAGACTCCACTCTGATGGACCTCCTGCATATTCTTAAAACAAATAGCATCAGAATTACCCATTCTAAAGACTTAAACTTTGCCTGTGATATAACTAGAACCTGATGGAGAGACAAGTATGTATCCCAGAGACCACCCCATCTCTGTAGAAGGATCCCCATTCATGTGAAGCATAGTTCCTCCCTGACCCAATTCAAGTGTAACTTGGACAATTGGATGGGTAACAGGAATTTCATCCTTAGCTTAGCACCTGTGCCTCTAATGAACACAGACAGCCCATAAATGGTTCATCTTCCAAGCCTTTGCTTACACTTATCAAGGTACCAGAACTTGTTAGAGATCTGGGATGCATGGTTAGGCTTAAAAAGGCCTTTGTCATTGTTAGCCTAGTAAACACCTATGAATTTATGAACCTATAAAGATTCAGTGAGTTCTATCTGATCTGTTATGCTGCTCTTAAGTGTGAGATCCCGCTATGTGATACTACATTGCATGTGCAAACTTTGTCAGACAACTTAACACTGCTTCCCATAAACACTGCACTTCTGTTTATTTATGCACACTTTCAGGCTCACAGCGGACTCTATTCACTGCCTAATACATATTTTATCAGCTATGTGGATCACCATGCAATGATCTCTTCAGACAATTGCATACAGGCATGCAGAGCTTATCTGTAAATCCCAGACATGCTGTCCTACTGAGAAATAAACTGTATGAGTAGACAATGAGGTTTGTAGGCAGTAAAATAAGGTTGCCAGGAGGAATATGGTTTCTGTGAAAAGTGAAAAAGACTGGATTTATTTTTGACTTGATTTATTTAGTTATTCAATTTGGTAACTGGGTAGAGCACTGATCTAAATGGACTTATTTCACTCTCAACCCAGACAAGTATAAATGACAGCAGACAAGCAAGTTGACAAAACATATTATAAATACAAACAAAATGTTGTGTGAAAATAGCAATTAATGAATAATAGTAATAATAATAATAAAGTACACAGTACAGGGGATAATCATAAGAGATGGTTAGAGTATTGAGGGAAGAAGTATTTATTTATTTTTATTTATTTATTTATTTAACATTTGTTTTCCAGGATAGTCCGACTGGGAGAGAACCAGTTTTCAGCGGAGGCCCGGGAGAAAAGCTCCAAAGATAATTTAGAAATACAACATTTAGAAATAGATATATTTTGAAATACAAAAAAATATTTAGAATACAAAATACAAAATGTTTAGGAATTTTAGTTAGACACATAATAATAAATAAAAGTTATCACACATGATAGAAGTACATTCAGTTACAATGAGTAAAGTGATTGTAAATCAAGTTGGTTTTTAGTTGAAGCTGGATGAGAATACTGACAATAATTGAACTGTATGGGAAGTTATAAACAAGAACATAAGATGGTGGAATGGCAAGAGACTACAAAATGCATGAAATGCGATTATAGTGAGGTATGTAGAGAATGGAATGGAAAGTAGAGTAGAAATAGCAGGTGGGGAGAGAGTACAGGAGAGAGCTGGGGGAAGGGGAGAATAGGATGAAATGTTACAGATGTGGGAGGTGGGGAGTAGGGTGAAAGCAGGTGCTGCGGTAGCGTTGTCACCTCACAGTAAGACGTTGTCCTGTTCGATTCTCAGCTAGAGCGTCTTCTGTGTGGAGACATGCGTGAATGGGCGTATCTTCGTTCAAGGTTGTACGTCAGGGCTGGCAACTCGGCACGTAAAAATCTACTGCCAATCATTAGCGGACCGGAGTTCCGCTGTGGTGACCCCTAACTGGGAAAAGCCGAAAGACACAACAACAACAAGGCATGGTGTGGAAGGAGAGTAAGCTGAGAAGCGGATAGACTGGGGAAAGGGTTTAGCCAGGAGAGATGCATGAACAAAGACAGTTGTTATTGATGAAGAGTCTTAGTTGATTTTTGAACTGAATGTGGCTGGCAGTAGTGATGATGGGCTGAGGGATAGAATTTCATAGTTTGGAGATGTAGTTAGAGTAGAGAGAGTCTCCAGCTTTATTATTGGATTTAAATACCTGTAATAAAGATTAATGTGAGGAGTGAAGTGGGCTACTGTTATTATGAAATTGAAGCATTAGTTGAAGAGCAGGTCTTTTTTCAGGTTGGTGTACCAGCTTGTGATAGTAAGTTGAGTGTAAGTTAAGTAATGTGGTAGGTCTATCCAGCTTAGCAGATGTAAGGTAGAGGAGAGGTAATACCTGTATGGGGTGCTGGAAGTGAATTGAGCTATTTTATTATAGGAAGATTCACGTTGTACTAGATTGGTTTTACTTAAGTTAGTGAAGATAGGAGTGGCATATAGTAGGGTGGAGAGAAGTTGTGTTCTGGCTATTGCCTGTGTAGAGTAGTTAGTGAGAAAAGGCTTGATTCTATACAATGACTCTAGTTTAATATGCATCTTCTTGATTGACTGTGGAAGGTGTAGGTCGAATTTTAATTTATTGTCGATTAAAACACCTAATAGTTTAGTTTGGGATACAGCTGTTATTAGGGTATTGTTAGAGGGATGTATTTGAAATTAAGCTGGGGGTGTGATTTGCTGGGGTGAAAGAGCATCAATTTAGTTTTGGAGGGGTTCAGAATCAGCAGTGAATCAGATAGCCAGGATTCGACAGCTATGAAGGACTGCTGCATAATAGTGACATGTTGTTTTAGGGATGGTACAGTGCAGATAAGTCTAGAGTCATTTGCGTATTGAACTATGGAAGCAAGAGGAGTAGATGTGTAGAGTTGGTCTGTAAAAACAGTGAAAAGTAGAGGTCAGAGGATAGACCTTGGGGTACAACCACATGTTTGCAGGAAATAGGGTTGATAGTTCTTGTTGCCATTTGATTTTTTTGCTGGTAGTCAGATAGGTAGCTATGGAGCCATGCTAGGGAAGTGTGGCTAAGTTTTAGACTGGAATGTTCATCAAGAAGTTTCTGGTGGGAAAAAGTATCAAAGCTTCAGAAAGATCCAGAGAGATGGATTATACAAATTTCCTATTAATTAAATGCTGGTTTATGGTGTTAGTGAAACTTAAAAGGACAGAAGTGATACTGTGGTTGGGGCGGAATCCATATTGTGTGTTGGATAAGAGGCAATTAGATAAAAGGTAGTGTCGCCCTCCTACTTTGGACACAATAGAAGAGACTTTGGGGGTTCTGTTCAAGCAACTTTATTATATACAAACACATCACAATAGAAGTTTACTAACGTTAACTTAATTAACTTATATACAGACTAACTGCTGCAATCATACATGCTCACTGTCTGACTGCAGTCTCAAAATGGCACTAGGAATAGCATGTGCCCAGTATTTATATACGCACCCTCAGCCTTTGACATGCTTCTTAAAGCTACAGCACATATACTCTGATCTGCATCCTCCATTTTGAGAAATAGAGCATGCAAAGATATGACTCTATTTGGCATGCAGATATTACAAGTGATATTTATATAACACTAAGTACATATATACAATTATGTCCATGTTGCTATGTATTTCACACTGAGCTTGGATATTCGATCATATCGTGTGACATAAAACTATGGGAATTAGGTTTAGCAACTGGAGCTGTCTCTATAGAATGTTCAACCTCGGAAGTATTTGGAATATCCTTAGAAATGGAAGTAGATGTTGAAACATACTCTGGGATTGGGACAACATCTGGTTCGCTCTAAGATCTAGAGTCTGTATCACAGGAACAATGCTGCAATTATGATTCTGGTAGAGAAAGAAGATGCCTGCAATTTCTCCTGTACTCCACACCCTCAAATTCTACAAGGTAGCATCTTGGCTCGGCACATATGCCTGTAACTTGACCAATCTGGTTCAAACCTTTCACCATTTCTATCTTCACTGTCTCGCCTTCCCTCAATGGATGAAGAAATCTGCTTGATTTATCATAATAGAACTTCTGGATAGAATGCTTCTTGAATAATTGAACCTTGATGGTTTTGTTGTTCTTAACTTTAGGCCTCAATAAACTGGAACTAATAGGTAGCATTGTTCTGGTTTGCCTGGATAGAAGTCTTTGAGCAGGTGAGCCAAATATATCATCATGGGGTATGTTTCTGAGATTAAGTAGATTCAAAAAGACATCGGTATTGTCACGCTTTGACCTTTCAAGTAACTGCTTTGCACTCTGCACTGCACATTCTGCTAGCCCATTTGACTGTGGATATTCAGGATTGCTGGTAACATGTACAAAGTCCCATTCTCTTGTAAATTTCTGAAACAACTGACTAGTAAATTGAGTACCATTGTCAAAAATAACTTTGTGTGGGCTACCATGGACTCAGAAATGACGTTTCAACATAGTAATAACAGTAGTGGATGTTAGGTTAGGTAGTTAGTCCATCTTAATCCAATTCAAATAAGAGTCAATACTAAGTAGTGTTGATTGTTCCACTCAAAGATATCAGTGGCTACTGTTGACTAAGGTAGTTCAGGAACTGGAGTTAGCTGAAGTGGTTCTCTTTGCAAATGCAGTCTAATACTGAATAAGAAGAAAGTACTGTATCAATGTATTTCAGTAAGGAAAGCCAAAACACTAGATGTCTTGCTCTTCTCTTAGTGGATGCAGAACCTGGGTGACCATGATGTAAAATCTGGATATATTCTTGTTGTAAGAAAGCAGGAACAACAATTTTAGGACTTTTGAAAATAATGCCATCTTCCATCAATACTTCAACTTTGTAAGGAAAATATGTTTGTACTTCAGGTGGTATACTACATAGCTTTAATGGCCATCCAACATTAATGTAGTGTTTGAGCTTTTGCAAAATTGGATCAGTCTTTGTGTGATCTCTCAGCTCATCAAGCCTAGTGGTAGAGAAATTATATACTGCTATCACGTCAAAGTCAAAATTCATTGTGTCAAGCTGTTTTGTCAAATTTCTGGGTTATCTGGATAAGGTATCAACCAGATAAAGTAGTTTGCCTTTTGTATAGACCACTTTGAAGTTGTACTTTTGCAATTTGAGCATCATTCTTTGTAATGTCACTGGAACTGAATGCATAGGCTTCTTTAGAATAGTAACTAGAGGTTGGTGGTCAGTTTCAATCTGAATAGCTCGACCATAAATATAATCATGAAACTTTGAACATGCAAACACTATTGCCAAAAGTTATTTCTCAATTTGAAAATATTGCATTTCAGTTTGGGTAAGTGTTCTAGATGCACAGACTACTGGTCTGCCCTCCTGAAGAATAACTGTGCCAAGATCAAATTTTGAAGCATCACAGGAAAGAGTGACTGGTTTAGTCACATCATAGTATCTTAATGTAGGTGGGGTGGCAATTTTCTGCTTAACGTCTTCAAATGTCTTCTGGTGTTGTTCTTACCATGACCATGTAACATTTTTGCACGTTAGCTCTCTTAAAGATGCTGTCATCTCACTAAAGTCTGGTAAAAACTTGCTTAAATAGTTGACCATGCCTAGGAAATGTTGTAGATCTTGAACATTATCTGGTGCTGACATCTCAAGAATAGCTGCTTGCTTAGTCGGGTCTGGTCTCAAGCTAGCACTGGTAAATAAATGACCTACATTTGTAACTTCTGGTAGTCTGAATTTGCACTTGAGAGGACTGAGCTTCAAATTTACTTCACGTGGTCTGTCTAGAACTCTCTTTAGGTTTGTTAAGCTCTGTTTCACCATTGCATCCAAACAATAAATCGTCTGCTATTATGGCACAAGGATAACCCAAAAAATTGTCTCCATTGCACTTTGGAAGACTTCACTTGCAGAACTTATTCCAAATGGCATTCTTAGGAATCTGTATTTGCCAGATGGGATACCAAAAGTGGTTAGTAATGAGGACTTGTGATCAAGCATTACGTGCCAAAATGAACTTTTTGCATCCGAGACAGAAAAAACTGTGGCATTCGGTATTAGAGCTGCAACCTCTTCAACTGTGCACATTGGATGATGTAGTCTCTTCAATCATATGTTCAAATATCTTGGGTCAATACATATTCCGATTTCATCTGAGCCTTTTTTTGTGAGCTGCTACCATAGATGACAGCCATTCAGTTGGTTCTGTAACTGGACAAATTGCACCTTGCTGTACCATTTTATCCAAATCAGCCTCAACTTTATCCTGCATAGCTATTGAAACTCTTCTTGCTGGTCTGACTACTGAAGTGACCTCTGGGTCTAACTTCATGGAATACACAACTGGAAGTTTGCCCAACTTGTCATTGAAGACATCATCATATTCTGAGAAAATGGCTTGAGAAAAAATTGGAACTAAGATATGCACTTATGTGATGAACTTTTTTAGTAAAAGAAGCAGATTCATTCTTAAACTGCCTTTGAGACCCAATAAAGATTGTACTGGCCTTCGGACTACATAGAATAACAAGCTGTAACAGTTCTTGGCCAAATAACATGAAGGTATCACTGAGCCTTCGGTTTGAATTTCTTCACCTCCGTAAACAACAACGTTCACACTACTGGCCACATTGAGTTGCTCATTGCTCATTAGTTTTCACTAGCAAATGTGTCCACTGATATAGCATTACACTTTGAACCACTATCTACTTTACCTCTGTGGATTTACCATTGATCCGTACTGTGCAAAACACTTTGCACTTTGACAATAAATTCACTGCATCAACTCTCTCACCAGTCACTGATACACCATCTACATAGAAAGGGGACTTGCAGTCTAAATGATCAACTTGCTTTTTTTGTGTGACCTTTCTTTGCAACTGTGCGAGGTTTACTTGTTTTGCAAAACTTTTGAAAATCGTTCCATTTTTGCACTTTTGACATTGCTGACGAAATGGTAAGCATTTTTCTCTTCTAGACTCATGACTGGCACAACAATTACAACAGTTAACAATAAAGCTGGGGTTGGGTTTTGCTGATTCATGCTTGTACTGCATTAGCGAACATACTCTTTTAAATTAACTAGTCTTAGAAATTGATGGAAAGCTATGTGGTTTCCTTGGTGAACTAGCAGGGGCTGTGGCTGCCATGTGCTAAGGCCTGCTTCTGTTTGCTACTTGTTGCATGCTATCTACATTTGCTCTGGAGCCTGCTGAAACCATGCTCTTGTCACTCACAAGCATACTATGCATTTTGCTGTCACCTCATGGATCTGATAAATCTCAACGGCTTTGCTCAATGTTAAATCACTGTCACAAAGCAAAATCTTTCTCACAGCAGCACTATTAATACCACACACGAGCCTGTCCTTTAATAACTCAAGTTTTAAGTCACCATATCTACACACTTTGGCTTTGTTTCTCAGGTCAGTTATGTGAGCTGCAAAAGTTTCCCCTGGTTTTGGATCTCTCGTGTAAAACAAATGCCTCTCTAACGTAATATTAGTCTGGGGGTTATACCTTTCTATGAACTTGCACTTCAAACACTCAGGGTCTTCCATTGATTCAACCTTTACAACAATATGATGAGTTTTACCTTCTCCCTCATGCACTGCAGGTGAATACACAGATGAACACTCTCTTTCTATGGCCTCTGACCTAGCTAGGTTTAACAAAATGAATGCCCTGGTGTGTGCATCTTTATCTGAATAAGCTGCTTGTATAAAAATATTGTACTCTTACTGAAATATTCTCCAATTCTCTGCAATATTCTGATCAAATACAAGTGGTAAGGGCTTTCAAAATCCATCTGCCATATTAACACATACCAGTGAAGGGGTTTGCAGATAAGCATGAACACATACACATACACATATGCCAGCATTTCATGCCAGTATTTGTAACTTTGCCCAATAGCACAACAAGCCTCTGTACAACTGAACTTTGCGAAATAAGTCTCTCAGGAACTGTAATACTCTTGAAATGGCTGCACTGCAAGAAATCACCTCTTAGTGTAAGAAACATATCAAATAACTGCACAATGCGAATGAACTGGACAGGTGGAGCTCAAAGTCAATAACATTTCTAAGTAACTGCACTTTGAGAATAAACAGTACACAGCATACTGAAATTTCCCCAAAATGGTGGTACATTGCCAGGCAATTCTTTACAGTAGAAGAAACACTCTGTAATGGTGGCACTTTGCGAATAGACACACCCAGCACAAGAAACTTTTCGAAATGGCTACACTTTGAGTGCACATCATGAAACAGTCATACCTTGCACAAATAGAAACAATTTGGAATACATGCACAATAATAGGCACACACTGTAAGCACTTTTACACACTTTGAGATGCTTCGAGTATGTCTAGTTATGCCCCAAATACAATACAAAGTCATAGTTATGCCAAAACACAACACTTTGCCAAAAAACATGCAGTTGCCTTGCTATATTTGTGCTTAATGCGCCCTTTTTTTTTCTTTGCCCTTGTGACGACCGTGCCCTGGCCCAGCAATCAAGGAGCCTCAATTCTCACCACTATCACCAGGGAGGTTGTCTCATAGAAGAGGAAAGGATAACTAATACACACAGTAAAGTACAATTTCCCTTAAGTGCAAACAGAGATTGCAGTTAGTCTGGAGCTGGTTGCTCCCTTGCTCTCCAGGTCCCCAATAAGACGCCCCACTGGCACAGCTACAGGGTCCAGATCTCAGCCTAGCTGGCAAGCTAACCACCAGTACCCTCTCTTTCCCACCAGTGCTTTGTGTCCCTTTCAAGGTAGCTGACACACACCCACACTTTGAGATAAGTATTTATACAACTTCACAGACACTCCTGTGAAGGGCTGACACAGATTATCTAGCTGTACTCCTTTACCCAGACTATATGGTAGTTATTATTGCTACCACCAGCTTAATAATTATCAGCTACCCAAAGGCCCTTAAAAGGATGTCCAATTATTACTGTGCAATATTAATCCCTAACTCATCTGAAGTAGCACTTTGTCTATCAGCTAACCAGATCCTCATGTCCTCAGGCAAAGTGCTAAAGGCTTGTTCCCTCACCAAAATGTCTGCCAGCCCTTCAAAAGTGGTGATCTGACATTCACTCACCCAGCTATGAAAATAAGTGCTCAGTTCAGCAACATAATCACATACATTTTCATCTGCCTTGCGTCTATGCTCACAAAACTTTTTCCTATACATTTCAGGTGTTAACTTAAAACATTGTAACAGACATTTATTACAGCAGTATAATCAAAACAGACAGAGTCAGGCATTTGTGATGTACAAGTTATAGCTTTCCCATGGAGTAAGGGGGTCAGGAACTGTACCCAGAGCCTTTGGTCAACACTACACTGTTTGCATACCCTTTCAAACATGATACTATCAAAATTATCCCCCTCTTTAAATTGCAGAAGAAATTTACTGACCTGTTGTGCTTCTGGGGTCCAGTTACTCCCTTCCTCATTACCTCCATGACTCTGGCAAAGAGTCAGCAGTTTCCTCTCATGCTTCCTCTGATGCGCCTTTTCTTTGGCTTCTATCTCCAAACGCCTGGCCTCCAACTCATCTCTTTAGCTCCAGCTGGATTTTTAAGTCCACTGCAGAAAGGTTGAGCTGTCCATTCCTCGAGGATATTGTATCTCCACTGCCAGTCTGATTGTCCTTTGCATAAAGGTTGAGCTTTCCATTCTCTGAAGATATTGTATCTCCACTGCCAGTCTGATCATCCTCCTGGATGCTGTTTACTGATACAGCTGTAACCAAGGCTGCAATCAGGTCTGCCTTAGTCAGGTTTCCATGCACCAGTCCCCTAGCCTGACACATCTCAGCCAGCTGCCTCCTTGTCAGCTTTCCATACTCCTGTGCTGACATGCTGCCTGCTCACCCTGACTAACTAAGCTAACAAAAGAAATAAAACAATTGTTATCTGAAGTCTGAGTATACACTGTGTGGCTGATTTAGAGTACAAAACACCTTCAGAGATCACTGTATATAAGCTACAGGATTCAGTCTACCCACACTACTGCCAAATGGATATGTAAGGATATCTGATCCCAACCACTGCCACCAGATATGTGATGACTGTGCCCTGGCCCAGCAATCAAGGAGCCTCAGTCCTCACCACTAACACCAGGGAGGTCATCTCATAGAAGAGAAAAGGATAACTAATACACACAGTAAAGTACTATTTCCCTTAAGTGCACACAGAGATCACAGTCAGTCTGGGTCTGGTTACTCCCTTGCTCTCCAGGTCCCAATAAGACTCCCCACTGGCACAGCTATAGGGTCCAGATCTCAGCCTAGCTGGAAAGGTAACCTCCAGTACCCTCTCTGTCCCAACAGTGCTTTGTGTCCCTGCTCAGGTAGCTGACACACACCCACACTTTGAGATAAGTATTTATACAACTTCAGAGACACTCCTGGGAAGGACTGACACAGATTCTCTAGCTGTGCCCCTTTACCCAGACTATATGTTAGTAATTACTGCCACCACCAGCTTAATAATTATCAGTTACCCAAAGGGCCTTAAAAGGGTGTCCATTTATTACTGTGAAATATTATTATCCAATTGGTAATGTGACTATTCAGTCTAAGGCTTATTAGAATGGCTTATTAAAATAAACTCTATAAATATGCAATGTACTCTAGAGCCTACTTATCTCTACACAAACCAGACACAGGTACAGGTTTTTAAAAATATTTAATAATAAATAATTAAAACACAAGACAATACTACTACACCACAGAGATATCTAAGAGTTCAGAGATCACACAGAAACTTAAAATAATACAGTAGGACAGGCATGATGTCAAAGAAAAACACTTCATCTAACTTTCTGATCTTTAGCTATTCTTAAGAGAAAACACAGAGCTGCAATCCTACTTACAGACATATAGAGCATAAGCAGTGCTGGGGCTGATGGTCCAAGACAAAATGCTTACAGTCTCTCCCTCAACAATAGTTTTTAAACTCACTAACAAACAGCTCTGCTAATTACATCATTTTGACACTTAGGTTTTCCCAGTATTCACATTACATCATTTTGACACTTAGTCTGGTGTTCCTAGGCAAACAAACTGCATTATTTAGCAAGCTAACACCTGCTTAGGAAACTACAACAATAAAAGACATTTCACATGTACACTCTAGCAATCATTCCTTATGTTATGACAATAGAAAGAATGTGTTCAGCCAGCCAGTTCGGCACCACCATTTAGATCATTGTAACTTCAAAGAACATTTGAAATGCTTGGCTTGTTTTCCTTACAGCAGATGGCAATGTTGCAACAATCTTGAAGTTCACATTTTACAGTGTTTTCTTTCATTTAAGAACACAGGCCTGTAATTTAAATTTATATATACAAATGATAGAATTATCTATCAAATTCTATTTGACTAGGCTGGCAGCCTTCGTCATCTTTCCCCAATCTTCACAGCCCTTATTAGATTTGTTTTGCTTGTTTAATCTCTTTTCATGGCCATTGTACTTTTCTTGTGCTCGTTTTACTCTAAACATGCCCATTTTGCCTTAAACACACTCATTTGTTTTAAACATACTCATTTTACTTTAAACATATTTGTTTTGCTTTAAACACACTTATTTTGCTTTTCTGACAATCATTTTTTGTCAAATATCTCAAGTTTAAACATTTATCTTTAGTTAATAAACCTTTTGGGCCAACCATTTCTTTAATAATGTGATCTATGCCCTTGTACTGCTCTGTTTTATCTTTTTTTTTTATAAAATAAATAGTTTGTGTGAATTCTCATTACCTTTGATTCTTTTCTTGCTCTTTTTCATGCTTGTTTCTTAGTTTACCTTCACTGTCATCTCTGTACCTCGTGGCTCCAAATATCATTCTCTGGAATCCCAGTTCTGATTTCAGGTCAGTCTCCTACTGGACACAATAGAAGAGTCATTGTGGGTTCTGTTCAAGCAGTTTATTATATACAAACACATCACAATAGAAGTTTACTGACCTTTAACTTAAGTAACTTACATACAAACTACTGCAATCATACATGCTCACTCTCTGGCTGTACTCTCAAAATTGCACTAGGAATAGCACGTGTCCTGCATTTATATATGCACACTCAGCCTTTGACATGCTTCTTAAAGCTACAGCAAATAAACTACCTATAGATCAGAGTGTAACAGTTGCAAGTGAATGCATTGTTCTAAAATTTTGGAAAGTGGTGGTGGTAGGATAACAATGGGTCTGTAGTTTGAAAACTCAGTAGAGTTGCCACCTTTGTGTAGGGAAATAATATAAGATATTTTCCAGCTTGAGGGAAAATAGTGTTCAGAGAGAGAGGTTGATTAGACTGATGATGGGGTTGGGTAAGGCAGCATCAGCTAGTTTTAGGAATTTCTTGGGTAGGTTGTCTGCAGCAAGGGTTATGGGTTAAACTTTGGAGGGTATTTTTTTATGGTGAGAGTCTGAATTGGTTTAAATGAGAAAGAGTCCCTGGTTTCATTGGAAGTATTTGGGAGAGTTGGAGGTGAGCTAAGATTATACTTAGAGAGTGATTGCATGGAGTGAGTAAAGAAAGAGTTGAATTGTCCTGAAATACTGTTGGTGTTGATAGTGGTAGAGGGGGTAGAGGTGGATGTTTGACCAGGGTGAAGGAATTTATCTATCGCAGACCAGAATTTTTGGCGATTGTGGAGGTGCTGTTGCTGTAAGTTGTTATGGTATTTGCTTTTGTCTAGTTTGACTTGGGACTTGGCTTTATTTCAAAGTTGTTCATATTTATTATGGTTAACTCAATTTTTGGTGGAGTGCTAGAGTGACCATGCTTTGTTTGTTTGAGCAGAGTTTTGGTGTTTTTTGTTCACCAGGGTGCATAGTTAGATTTCACTCTAGTTGATCTGCATGGGGCTAGCCTATTTAGTACCTCAAGGAAGGTTGAGTTGAAATAGTTTATGGCTGTATCAAGAGGAAGAGTTTTGATTGGTGACCTGTTGCAGAGTTGTAAGAGTGAAATAAAAGTTTGAACACCAAATTTTTTTTGTTGTGAAGTAGACCGAAGGAGTTTAGTTTGGGGAGGTTGAGATGGTTTCTAAGTAAGTAAGTGGGGAGATGGCCAATAATACACTTGGGGAGGCAACCCAATTGGTAGGCTAGGGGAAAGTTTGTTGGTTAGGATCCAGCCTAGTATTGATTTATTTTAGAGGCTTTGTCAGTTCTTGCTGTGTTATGAATAACTTGAGAAAAGCCATGCAGGTTGATGAATTTGGTGGGATTATCTGAGTTATAAGAGTACCAGTCGGTGTTGAAATCACCCAAAAAGATGGTTTATTGTGTGACTGTGGAGGATATCCAGTGCTGCATATCCTCGATTGTGTTTGAATTATTGCTGGGGGGAATATAAGTAGGACTAATTGTTAGATGTTTATTGCTGCTCATTTTGAGTTTGGTACATAATAGTTCAACATTACTAAATTCAGGAGTATTTATCTCTATAAGATCAAATTTTTAACCTTAATTAAATTAAATTAAATTATGGCCATTCAACCTCCAAACTTGTTTCTTCTGTCGCAACAATGTATGCTATATCCTAGAGGGACAATTTCATTGTTCTTAATGTCAGGTTTTAAGCAAGTTTCAGTAAGTATGGTGATATCAGCTGAGTATTGGGAAAGACAGACATGAAGATCATGAATCTTATCAACTACACTTCTGAGACTGATGTTGAGTAGCAAGAGGTTAAAGTCTTTAGAGGAAGCAGGGATATCAGAACAAAGAAGGGGGTAGGGGGTTGTTTTTTTTTTAGCATGTTTGGGGCCAGGATTAGGGTGGATGTCTCTACTAAGTATTAGTTTTAAGGTGAAGTACAAAAGCACTTTAGTGAGCCTAGGTAGGGGGTTGCTGTACCTGAGACTGATGCAGATCTGGATTGCAGTTGAATGCATTTCTATGGGTAGTGACCTATGCAGGTTGTATTACAGAGGTTGGGGGTAATTACATAGTTGGTGTGGGTAGTCTGATGGGACTGATGATTTAATAGTTTGGTAGCAGCAGTACTTATTTAGTTGATTTTGGTATGAAGTTAGAGTGTCAACAATTATGAGGAGGGTGAGGCTAATAGTGTGGAAGGATATAATTTTTAGGTGCATGTTAAGAGGAGAGGTGTACATTGTGACAGGAGAATTAAGTGGCTGGGGTTAGAGAGTGGTAGGGGTAGAAAAGGTAATATAGGAGCATAGATGAATTGATTGGAGTGGTAAAGTAGGGAGCTGGAATTAAAGTGTTTTGCACTAAGGCAGAGAACAGTTAGAAGTAAGCATATATGAGATCAGTACCAGATGGGTGTAAGTAATGGAAGGGAGAAGGGAAGGGCTGTGGTAGTGGCAACAGGGAAGAGTGGGTGGGTTGTTGGTGAGGTGGGAGGGTTAAGGAGTAATATAAATATATATATATATATATATATATATTGTTGGAAAATGGGGAAGAGAGTGTGGTAGGTGATGGAAATGGGCTATTGTAGTGACTAAGGAATGGGTGGTTGTAGTGACTAAGGAATGGGTGGTTGTAGTGATTAAGAAGGTTGTATGCGTGAGGGATGTGGGTTTGTAAAGTGTATGAAGGTGTCTGATCGTTTGTGAGTAAAGTGGAGGGAGTGGTTAGGTGTAGTTAAATGTAGGTGTAGTGCAGGCGAGTGGGAATAGGGGCAGGGTAGGGGAGCAGAGTGAACCCAAGCAGAGCAAGGGTGAACAGAGCAGGCTGGAACAGATTGTGGCAGACAGCAGAAAACAGAATACAATTTGTAAATCTGTAAGTAGTGGTTATTAGTGTCAGAGTCTTCCTTGTACAGTCAACAGAACAGAAGACAGGATTATTTTTGACTGTAACTAATCAAATTTCAAGACAAGTGGGACTACCAACTGTTAAGGGATAAAAAAAAAACTTGGTGAGGAGAATGATAGTAGAGAAGTTAGTGGTGGGGTAGAGTAGCTAGGTGGAAACAGTAGAGAACAGAAGAGGAAGGAGTACTGCAGGAGTTTGGCTCGGTAATGTGCATGCAGCCTTATACAAGAAGAAGAAGAAGAGAGTGAAATAGTGAAGGAAGACAAAGGTGCCTCGCTGGCGATGAAAAGAGTAGGGATTAGGTGATATGTCCAGAGGGAAATCTTTTGCAAATTTTACTTGGACTTGAGATGATATTTAAGCTGAGCATGAAATGATGGCTACTATATGAAGACTTTGTATTTATATAGGCACTTAATTTGGTTTTTGGGCAGGCAGAATTTTTTGTTCACTGGATCATAATGAATGACTGGGAGCATAGTTATGTAGAATGTTATTTACTAATGGACATGTGGAGGGATCTGGATAATTTTATAGGTGTCAAGAAGCTGTGTATATGTTAGATGATGTAGTTCTAACCAATTTAGGCTTTTTAGTGCTGTACGGTGGTGGGTTCTGAAAGGGTTATTTGCTACAGATTTAGTAATTTTGTTATAGCATTATTCAAGTTTTGATTTTTGTGATGCCTGGAGGTTAGTAAGGATGGGAGTGACATAAAGAAGTGTGAAAAGGAGGTAAGTATTGGCAAGTGTAGCTTTCATTGCATTGATGAGAAGGTTTTTGGTTGCATGAAGCATCCCTATTTTTGATGAGTTTTTTATGCAATTGTGTATGCAGGTTGAAGTTAAAACTATCATCCATTATCATCCCTAGTAATTTACTTTGGCAAGTGGCTTCAGTGGTTGCATTATCAAGAGTGGACTTTAAATTTTGCTTATTCATGGGAGAAGAATTTGAGTAAGAAAAGTAGTATTTTATGTTTTTTTGGGCTGAACGTGACTTGTGAGGTCAAAGGTCATGTTTAAGTTGCTGTTAAAGCTTTCTGAGTAATTTTTTGAGGTGTGCCATGTTGTCAGATGTGCAAATGAGTGTGGAATCATCTGCATGCTGTATTAGGGTGTTGGTGAGAATATTAAAGAGGAGGGGACTAAGGATAGAGCCTTGTGGTACACTGGTGTTGACTAGAAGGTATGGAGAGAAGGTGGAGTGCCATTTTACTAAATGATACCAACTGAATAGGTAGCTTTGGAATCATTAAAGGGTGGACTGAGAGAGACCTAATAGGGACATATGAAGTAGAAGTTTGCTGTGACAAACTATGACAAAGGTTTTATTCAAGTCTAGAATAAGGAGACTACTTTGCTGTGTTCTCTAGCTTTGTTGACTGTATCTATGTAGGTTAGAAGTGCAGATTTAGTACCATGGGAAGGATGGAAGCCACAGTGTGTGGGGGATAGGAGTTCTTCCTGCAGGAGATAGTTTAGCAATTATTTTGGAATACATTTTTCAAGTATTTTGTAGAGGGGGAATAAGATTGCTATTGGTCTGAAGTTAGTAATATCTGTTGAATTTCCTACTTTCTGCAGTGGGATAATTTCTGATTTCTTCAGAGAAGGAAACATGGGATTCCTGGACTGACGTATTTATCAGGCTTGAGGCAAGGTAGGTAATACCATCAGCTCCTATTTTAAGGTACTTGCTTGGAAGGTTATCAGCTGAAGTAGAGCATGTTTTGAGCTTGTTTAAGAGTAGTTTTATATAGGATGTGGGCACAGGTTTGAAGGTGAAATTGGATGAGGTGATATGTGTCTGTTTGTCAGAGTTAGGATTAGATATTGGGGAATCCCTGGTTAGAGATGTTATGCTACCTATAAAATATGAGTTGAATTGTATTACAGTTTTGAGTGATGAGTTATTGGTAGAAGGTTTAGGGCTGAATTTATGGCTGAGATGCATGATTCCTTTAATGTCTGTCCAGCATTTTTTAGGGGTTGTGTTTATTATTACTCTGTAAGTTATTATAATATATATTTGTCTTCATTAATTTGCTTTTTAGTATGATTGCGAAGCATTCTGAAGTTTTCAATATATTGTGGTGTTTTATAATTTTGTCAGTCTTCCCATGCTTTTTCTCTATCCTGCATTATACTTCTACTCTTTTTGGATAGCCAGATTGCATTCTTTATTTTTTGTCTCTTTCTTCTGGGAGGTGCAAGGCTATTTAGGATATTTACGAAAGTTGTATAGAATGCATTTATAGGATCATGTAAGGAGAGGATTTTTAGGAAGTTACAGTTAATAGACACTAGGGTAGTAAGGAACATTTCTGGATTAGACTTGGAAAGGTTGTGAGTTATTTTATAGCATACAGTTTAAGTGGAAATGTGAGATGTCTGGTTGTATAGATTGGGAGATGATTACTGAGATAGTCAGGCATTATACCTAAAGTGATATATTTGCTAGGGTCTGATATAAGGATCCATTCTAACAGGGGAATCTGATGTCTTGCTATAATGTGTGGGGCCATTAATTAGATCTGTAAAACCAAATAAGTTCATGCTAAATCTAGGGGAGTTAGAGTTTATGTTCATACAATTGACATTCTTATCATCTATTTGTATTTTTTCTTGTGACATTGTTAAGGATATCCAATGAAAGGTATCTTTCAGAATAGATGTATTGTCACCAGGAAAGATGTAAAGAACAGTAATACATATTTGTTTAGAATTGTTTGATTACAGGAAAGTAATAAGAAGCTCTGCTGAATTGAATTTCAGTACTGGTTTATTGTTAGGGGGGAATGTAGTAGTTGTTCTGAAATATTAAAGCAATACCACCACCTTTTCTCTTTATACAGTCATTATGGGTGATATTATAGCCAGGACTTGTAATTTCTGAATTGTTTATGCTGGGTTTAAGCCACGTTTCAGCTCGAATATCAGGCTTGTGTTGGGAAATCCAGGCATGTAGTTCAGCAATTTTAATTTTTTATGCTTCTAACATTTACGGCAGCACCAGTTAGATTACTGAGGTTGACGGCTGACTATTGTAGGGTTAGAATGGTGTGTGGAAGAGAACTGTCTTGATGTTCATTGTGATGGGTTAGACCAAGATTATGATGAATGTCTCCTCCTAGAAGGATTTTAGTATTTTGGGGAATCTTTGATACTCATTTTATGGATGGTATTTTTCATCTTAATTCTGTTTTGGCCTGCATTGAAATGGAGTTAATCAGTCTTTATTTGGAGTAAAAATGAGGGGTATCATTAAATAGATTTGATGCAATACATGGAGAGATTAGGGAGGAAGTATGATTAGGTGGTTGTGGCAGAGTTGAAGATATGTTGAAAGCTATTATAGTCATTGTAGGATGAGAGATGGCACAGTAGGAGAAGAAGAATAGAGGATAAGCTGAGGAGTAGCATGATTAACTAATGTTGTAGTTAGCAGATCGTGGGGAAGTAGGGATCAAGAAGGAAAAAGAAGTTGCATGGACAAGGGATATTTAGTGGTGGTGGAGTCTGAAAGCTGTTAGAGTAGGTAAGAAGGAATTATTTTCTATGAAGGAAGAAACTTAGGTTGCCCTACTATCTTTTCTGGAATGTAAGGAATAGTGGGGTTTAAAAGGCTGGAGTATGAGAATGTAGTTAAAATCGGAAGAAGTAATGGTTTATTTAGCAGAAGTAGAAGATACAATGTAGTACTGTTAGGGAGGGGTGTGACTATCAATTAATATAATGCAAAACAGTATAGGTGGAAGAAACATAGTTGGAAATGTTGTTAAAAGATTTAATGGAAGTTGGGAATTAGGTAAAAAGAAACAGGAGTTTTTCTGTAGCAGGCTTCCACCCTCAGGTCAAATTATAGCAGAGAGTAATCAGTTTATAACCAATACAAAGCAATTAACAGAGATGTACAAAGCAGAACAGGTTTTCTTTTATTTCCTGAATGCAGAAACCTGTCAGCCAGGAATACTAACTAAGTGGCATACACAGTACAATCTATTGGTTAAATGAAAGGACAGTGGACAGCTTAGTAAGTGGTCCTTAGAGTTCAAGGACTACTGTTTAGGGGAGAGTTAATTTCCAGCACAGGCGGGCACGTATTTGACTATTTGATGTTAATACACAAGGTTCTTCAATTTAAATTTGCTTATGTTGTACAAAGATAACATTCTCAGCAAAAACATTTTGTAATTGGCTCTTGTTGCAGAGTTGCTGCAGTAACAGGGTCAGACATAGTGACTACAGGCTATTATACAAAGGCAAATTTTTCAGTGAAAACATTTGGGAGTTGGCTCTTGTGTCAGTGCTCCTGCAGTATTGGGTTCAGATATAGTGACCATAGACTTTGCACTGTGAAGGAAGCTGGTGATTGAAACAAGAGAGAATACTGAGGGGATATTTAACAGTATGTTCTACTACAGTGACCCTCCCATGCCCAGGTTGGTCTTTTGTACTGAGTGGCTCTTTAATCTACTGCTTTGACAATAAATTGTCTTTAGAAGCCCCTCTCAGTCTCATGTCATATGCTTATCCTAGTGAGTATAAGAAAATTAAACCAGGAAATCCCCACCCCCTCTTAGACTGCTAAAGCTTCATTTATCCTCTATTTCATATCTTCCTTCCTGCTTAACTTATGGTGCAGTACCTTGAATTATTAACCACATTTTTTCATCTAATTTTTAAAATCTGCAGCATCTCAGACAAGACCACCATTTACCTGAGAGCAGTATGTGTATTTTTTGTATTCTACAATAATAGCATACAACCTCTGCTGCATTTTCTTTACTCATTTAAACACCAAATCATTGGACAAGTTGGAAGGCCAGCCTACTAATGTTGTGTCTGCTGATAGCCTTTTAGCAATACAGTTCCTAACACGGAGTACTAAACGCCTTAGAGTAATATATAAACAACTTATTCTCAACAATAAACATTCCATCTGTGAGAGCTGTAAACACTTTAGTGATATGGAGGCTCCCTCTCACCTAAAAACTTGCCCTTGTGAGCTTCAAACATCTCCATGACAATCATATCAAAATGTCTTACACGGAGACTGCAAACAAAAAAAAATCACACCTAAACCCTCGCAGAAATAAAAATATTTTACCTCTCCAAAATCAAAGCAATAATCCACCTCATGTCTTCCTACCACAAAGAGTCACCTTTAACAAAAATACTCCAGATCTACCTCTCTAAACTATGAGAAAAAAGTTTTCTGATAGTTGTCATGTTTGTTACGCACACTGACTCATCACACCCAAGACTTGACAAAGAACAAGGAAAAGGTTGCAGTGAACTGCCTACCAGGTGTCATGATTTCTGACATTGCAAGGGTTATAAGGACTCAGTCTCTTGGCAAAGATGACAGATATGACTCTGGCATGGTAAGGCTGTAGTCCATGCAAGAGTGAGTGACTTGAGTGTAATATCCTGAGGAACCTGCAGTGAGACTTGTCAGAATTTATTATGCATGTTACAAATGCAGGTAAGTGGAATCCTTCTTTCATCTCATATGATGTCTAGATACAATGATAAGGTAATTACTTTCAATAGTTCCATAAATATCTAGTTTCTTTCCAGAGGGATATTGTATGTGTCAGTATGGGATGAGATGCTCAACAGTTCAAGCTGATTTGCTAAAGAAGGTGTTAAAATACTTCCACAATAGCCACTAAGGATTTTACTGATTGAGCACTTTCATTCTTTTATTTAACTAGAGTTTCATCAGAGTTAAAAGCCATATACAAACTGGAGCTTTAAAACAGTGTCATGTAATCACATGATTCAATCCAACCAATGATACTAACTCAGGATCTTGGTTATTTTCTTAAAGAGACAGTGCATCTAACAATCATTAAAAAGACACAATGTGTATTTATCCACCTCAGATAGACTTGAAAAGCTTCAAATATGAAATATTAGTACTTCTGTAAGAGCATTAATGTCATCTCACAGTCTTTGTGTCATTTAATGTTTATGGACTCGGTGAGACCAGGTGGTTTGTCAGCACAAAGCCTTAGCTGCCAACTACATTCATGGCACTGCAGTTGGATATTGCAGTTACCAGCAAAGTCATTAATGCTTGCTGAGTCAAGCAAAAAAAATAGAATTTTCTGAAATGTGCATATGTAAGTGAATGTTTAGCTAGGGCATTAACAGTTATGTTTCTTCTTGATAGTCAAAAATGTTCATAAATTCTTCTGGAGAGATTTCTTATAGTTTTCCCTACATAAAATCCTGGGCATGAATCACATGTTGCCAGCCAAACCACTCCTTGTGAATGACAATTGCACGTGGCTCTAACCCAAAGGTGAAAATTCAGTGCCCTCATGTGTACATTTGAAGTGTTTGATATAAATTGGCACTGTTTACACTTGGGGACTTGTGTGTGCCAAAGGAATTGTGTGTGTCATTTGGCACCATATGCTCAATTTCCAATAAGGATTTCACATTTTGACTTCTTTTGTAAGTGAACAAGGTATTTCCACCTAAGATCTTGCATAAATTCATGCTTTCCAAGATGACTTCCCAGTTCTCCTTGAAAATGTTCCTGATCACAAATGTATCAGTTGAAACTGGAAGTGGTAAAGTTCTGCTGTACTTCTCTACTGAGATATTAAGGATGGTGACTGGCTCTCCGCTGTCCAAATCTGCTGTTGACTGATGTTTCCTCAAAATAGGTCTTGCTTTATTTGATTTTAGTGACCTTACCTCCATGATGATGTTCATCAACCAGTGTGTATCATAGCCTTTCTGCAGAAAAAGTGCTTTTAAACATTCAACTTCCTCATCATACACAGTTTCCATACTGGTGAGCCTACTGTCACTTTACTACCCCTTTCTTCATAAGGTAGTGGTGCAGACTTCTTTTATGCAAGTATTTATTCACAAAGGTTTCTTTTCTGAAAACTTTTCTTGAAAACTCAGTGGCACCTTCTTCTAAAAAAACTGCGATGTCCAAATAGTTGATACTTTTTCCATAACCCCTCAACATGAATGTGAATTTTAGAAATGAAGTGCTGGAATTGATGAAATCTAATAGATGATGCAATTCCCCTTCAGTTCTTCTCCAAACAAATATGAGGTTGTCAATAAATCTCCTGTAGAAAACTACCATCTCAAAAAGAGTGTGTGATTTTAAGTGCATCTGCTCCCACCAGGCCATTACCAAATTTTGCAAATACCAGGGCCACTCTGGAACCCATGGCCACTCCAGAAATTTGTTTGTAATATTTGCCCTGAAATGTAAAAATGTCATTTTCTAGGACAGCGTCTAATAATATGCACAATGTGTTAATCATGTTGTTGTCAAATTCTGAAAATTTACTGAGGTAACATCTTACAAATTCGGTTACTGTTTCCTGCAGGATACATGTGTACAAAGACAGAACATCAAAGGATGCAAAAACATAGCTGTCATCAAACTTGGTGATTTCACTTAATAATTCCAGTAAGTGCCATGAGTCTTTAAGATAAAATTCTGATTCTTCAACCACTGGATTGAGTAGATAATCTAAAAAAAATGAAATGGCTTCCATTTTGTAGTGGTCAGCGGCTACTACTGGTCTGAAGGGTGGATGAATCCTGTCTTTGTTGATCTTCAGAATTCTAAAGATCCTAGCCATTTCTGGCTGATCAGTTCTCAGAATTTATAAGTTTCATGGTTGTAGTTTCCTTGACACAGCAAATCAAAAAGGATCATATCAACATATGCAAAGTTTCTTCTAATCTCTTCCACCATGATTTCCTCATTGTTTCTTTCATCAGCCAAAAGATTATTAATAGCCAGATTGTAATCTTTGTAGTTCATTAACACATTTATGCCCCCTTTATCATTTCTCATCACACATATATTTTTTGGGAGAAAAGTTCCATTAAAGCTTGTCTTTCATCAAAAGGCAGGTTATGCACTTTCATTTTTTTACCCAACTTTCTTCTTAGGTCTTCCTCACATATATCATGGAAGACCTGCATGGTGTTTTGAAGAGAGGGGTTATATGTGTTTCTCCTTGTGAATGTGTTTTGCTTCTAGCTAAATTGGGAGATATTGTGCAATACAAACTCTAAATTTAGTTCTCTCATGTGCACTTTGAGATCAATCAAGACCTTAGTAATGTTGGCTGGCTGGGTTGGAATAAAAAAAAACCTTTTCTAACAGTGACACGTGGTGTTCATTCAAACGCGTTACTGAGATTTAAAATGTCTGTGTCCAATTAACTTTTCTTTCTGTTTCTCCCTTTCCCTCTGTTCTGTTTCTTCTCTGCATTCTACCACTGTGGAGTCCTAGTATTGTTGGGAGAGTTCGGAAAAAAGGAGTTTGTGAATGACAGGTGGTTGCTGAGTATTGCCTGAATCTATGGGAAACTGATTTTGTGGGTTAGACTGTTCCCCAATCCCCTCATTGGCATCTCCTTCCAGCTCTTCAGCATATACTGTTTGACCTGTGTCAACTCTTTCATGTATATTAGTGTTTCCATTCAAACAATAAGCCACCCCTAAGTGATATGCTTCTTTGTCTCTCCTGATTTTTCCTTGTTTTCTGTTTACAGTGGTGGCTACTAGTCTGCTGGCATTGGCTGTTATACTGTCATACAAACTGTCTAATAATGAAAAGCAACTGTTTCTTTTGACAACTTCATCCAGTTTGTGAATGTCCTCTTCCAGCTGGCAGACCTTTGATTTTTTAGTCCTCAACTAGGAGTTTCATGAATGAAATACCAGTGCCATTAAAAGTTTCACCAAATCACTGTGTAATTGATCTCCTGGTTTTACACGGTTAGGAAACTTAAATATTCTTAAACCTAATGGAATTTGCTCAGTTCTTAGGCAATCTTCCAAATATAAAATCTTATACTGCTATTGTTTGTACTTTAAAGTCAAATTTTCTAGTTGGAAAATGTCTTTTTTTGCAGCATTCATAATCATTAATACCTGAACCTCTGCTTCTGATAAATACATCTAAATTACACCTATTTCCAGCAGCAGTATCACAGAAAGGATTTTCAATATTTCAAACAAATTGTTAAATAAACTGTTTGTACTTTGTGTATGCATTGCTGATGTTCCATTGCCAATGACAAGATTTACCACAGAGTTACTAGCACCAGTTCTGTTTGATAAAGATGCTAAAGATGGGTTGCATTTCTTATTCCAAAGCTTGTGCATAAATATTAAAATCTTTGCAGCCCCTCCCCCAGTGTTTTCTTTAAGCAGTTAACACCAATTCCAACATAATTAACATATCAGTCGCGATGCCCCAAACTTGATTATAGTAAGGTGCCTTTACTCAATGCCAGATGGCTAAACAACAAATTGCCTGACACTGAGACAATACTGCATTTGGAAACAAGTCTGTCTGTCTGTCTGTCTAGTTGCTGTCACTTGATTTAAATGTAAAGACAACACAAACTCTACACTTGGGTTTTGTACTTTTCATGTCTTCTGCCTCAATGGTAACTGTGGTGGATTCTCCATATTTGTAAGGGATCATATTACTTACAAGCAAATTCCAAAGGACCCACAAACTGAACTCTCTGTAATACATATTAATCTAGATAAGATTGTCAGCTAACAGTTTGCTGCAAAAAAAACACACATGGTTCTTTTGTGTTGTAAATTATCTCTCTATTAGCAGAAACTCCTCTATTTTAGGTTACTTTAACTACCCTTCAATAAAGTGGGACACCTAAACCTCCACTATAGAATATGTTTATAAATTCTTAGACTTAATAACCTCCCCAACTTGTGGTCTTCTCTTTTAAACTCCAAAAAGCCCTTACAGATAATCTAAAATGAATGACTATAAATGTGACAGCCTCAACCTTCTCTATGAGGAAATATCAAAATTCACTTTTGGGTACACCACCTCTAACCTTGATGTAGCAGCAAGCTTCACTAAAAAGTGTACGCCCATTTAAAAAAAATGCAAAGGGCTAGGAATCCCTATCAGAACTAATTGTAATGGGAAATTCAAAAATAAACCACCATGAAGGTCAAATTCCATGGATACTCTCTACAACAAAAGAAAGTTATTCATTAAATTATTTAAGAGATTCTAAACCCCTCATCTCAAGAAAAATATCAAAATAATTACAAATTAAAAAAAAATGTTAAACACTCTCAGGTCCACTAAAAAGCCTGCGAACTTGGACTGATCTCTGAAGTTAAAGAACATTTATAAATCCTTCTGTGCCCATGTTACAGAACTAGAAACATTACCTGACATTGCTCTGAACTTGTTCAGAATGACACCTCCTGTTCTGAGCCACATGACATTGACAACACCCTTGCAAATAAATTCAGTGCTGGCTTCACCCCCAACACTTCTGTCCAAAGTCTTGAAATACTTTAATCCCTCAATCCCATTATTATCTGTAAAAATCATTCACTGAAAGTGCTAACCATGACCAAAAATACAGTATTCCTGGTTGCTTAAATAATACCAATGTGTTAAAAAAGCTCTTTCTGACCCACTCCTTTAATTGTTTAACCTAAGTTTAGCTACTGGTTTCATCTGTGGTAAGTGAATTACTACAGTGGGGATGTCTCTCCATAAGTTTGGCCTTAAATCTGACTCACATAATTACCGAACTATCACTCTTACAAGCTTCATCTGCAAAGACATGAAACATTTTATATACGACCTCATAAAACAGGATATTGACAATCTTGTCTAACTTGACCCCCACCAGTTTGGCTTTGTGAATAGTAGATCCTGTCTACTAAATATAGTAAGCTTCTTTAAAAGGGTTACAGAGTCTGCAGATTGTTGCCATGCAGCACGAATGGTGCGTCTTGACCTGACTAACGTCATCAACAGTATTTCCCATGCTGAAATCATACAAAAATTAAAATCAATAAACATTGAACCATATGTAGCTAGATGCTTATCAAACTGGCTGAAAGAGAGAACCCTCACAGTGCAAGTTGCACACAAGCCTCATCAGAATCTAAGAAAGTGACTAGTGGTGTCCCTATTGGCTCAGTCTTGGAGTTTTCCATTTAATTCTCACATCTCCTGACACAGAGACAAGACCTCTGGTTAGCAAAGTTTACAAGTGACCTGCAAACTGGGGCTTGTTGTTAAGTCATCCTCTAATAGCCAAACCTTCCAGCTGGAAACCAGCCTGTTATACTGTTGTTGTATTAAAAAGGACACAGACTAAATAATAAAAAGTGTAGTACTGACACCTTGCCAGACAACCCCTTCCACTCATCATACTGTACAGACAACATATCTCTACAAAATGAAAATGTAGTTAGGGACCTCTGGATTTTGGTTGCTAATTCTGTCTATTTTGATCATCATTTGGTAGTGGTTGTCAGGAAATCATTTTATTTAGCATAGCTAATTGCAAAAGGAATATCATCAAGGTCTAAAGAGGTAGTAATTCCCTTACACGCAGCATTGATTAGCCTAATTATTAAGTACAATACCCACTTTGGGATGCCTCACAAAAAATAGTAAATAAATTGAAAGATCACAAACTAACCAAAGAGATTACAAGCCTAAGTTCCTGAGTTATCAAAAGGAACTTGAAACTCTATCCATTTATTTAGTGTCTTATATGCTTTTGAGGTCAGATCTCTGTCTTGCATACTATACAATAAGAGACCTGGTTGTCTTGGCTCTCCTGTATTTCCCTAAGTCCAATGGCTTCACCTGTGCTAAAACCAAGTACCTAAATCTTCACCACCTGATAAATAAAATATAGTGGATGGACAGTTGTATGACTTAGTAACTCCCAAGTCTTTGAAATAAATATCTCCTGTATGTTAAGCACTGTGACTCACTAGAACTATAGCTAGCTATACTGGTGTCCTGTGCTGTTCCCTGATCTGGCAGCATGCCCCTCTCAACTTTAATATGAGGTCAAAAAGAAAAAGGACTTGTCATTCTTGAGGACCAAAAGAAGCTCTTTCTCCTTTTAAATCTGTAGCAAGCTGCTTACTACAATTGTAATTAGCAGCTCACTACAACAAAATGTCACAGCAAAGGGCAGAAGTACTTCAGCACTGTACACAAATGCAGTATCATAATTTATTTCTAAATGTGAGTATCTCACTACTGACCAATGAGCATCTGCAAATTGTGCCCCTAATACCTTTTAGCAGGGTCAGCTACCCCTTTGTCCTACTCTAACTGTGCCTCTGGGAATTATTATTTTCCTGTAAATGCAGCCTTGATGCTTGGATGTGTATTCACAAATTTATTCCAGGACTGACAGGTATTGTTCTTCTGGAGCAAAGAGGTGTGGCCTGAGGGTGGGTACTGCAAGAAGCATAATGGTCAAAAGACTTAATGGCCTTGGAATATCTATGAAATCTGTGAATCATATAGTCATGGATTTTATTACCCAAGTATCTGTCTATTTTTTGACACTGATAAAGTAACTTATCAAGTCAACATTCCAGGTCCAGAAAATATTATATCTCAGAGTTTACCTAGTTAATACACATAAAGCTAAACAAATCATATTTCTAAATTATACTGCATAGTCTCAACCTGCCAAGACAAACAATGATGACTGCCGATCCTTAAGTAAGACCAGTTAGATGAGTATTCTATCAGCATGTTTTACATGGATTCCCAATCCAGTATACCATACTTGCAATGCAATATTAAAAGGGTCTTGGGCTCCTGAGAGGAATGTGGTTTTCTCTTCACAGTAGGTCATGTCAGTGAAATATTTCTGAAACTGCATATAGTTTTAAATAATTAATAATTAGTCATTGCCTCACAGCAAGAGGTTCCCCTGTTCGATTCTCGGCTGGAGTGTGGGGAGTGCCTTCTGTGTGGAGTCTGCATGTCCTCCCCACGGTTGTGTGGGCATTCGAAAGACATGCGTGAAGGGGCATGCCTTTGTTGAAGGTTGGACATCGAGCTGGCACCTCGTCTTTCGTGAAAATCTACTGCCAATCATTAGCAGACCAGAGTTCCATTGTGGCGACCCCTAACCAGGAAAAAGCTGAAAGACAAACAACAGCAACAACATCTCCACTATATATTTCCAGTTTATTACAACTGCCTTTCACTTCAAGGCAAGCACACAGTTTCCTTACACTCTCATCAGGGAAAACAAAATGGAAAACTTATTTCTGCCTGCTAAACTAATATATCCAAACAATAAATGAGAGACATACCTCTATCCAGTCTTTGCTTTAAATGGCAAAATGCACATAGCACATTAGGAACTCCGCTTACTTCTTTAGGCAATCAGTAAGAAAACCCCTCTATCCTGATTTTTTTTTTTCCAAATGACAGATAGTGCCAAGCACTTTATGGTTTCTCACTTCAGCACTCAGCACCTCAAGGATTTTTTGCCTTTAATACAAGCTGAGTAAAGAAATTACTAGAAAAATGTCCTTTTACTCATTCAGAGTTGGTTATGCCCGTTCTTCTATTTCAGCACTACTTATTTCTGAACCAGCACTTTCATGGCTACTACAAAAGTCTACACTGTCCTCTAGCCAGCTGGGATAAAGGGGTTTGAGGCTGAGCTAGTATATTAGTCAAATCTGGGTCTATATTACATCAACGAACGATTAAATGTTCGAATCTTAAAGGTTGACCTTTGCAGATCGAACATTTAAATGTTCAAAAATGTTTAAAAATTAAAAAAAGCAAAGTGACAAAACAAAAAGTAAAGGGTGCAAGCAAGGGGGCAAGCACCCCTGCACCCCCCCACACCTCTACTTAAATATACCAATTCCAAGATTGCGCTATAGTGTAGGGAACAGGAAATTTCCAATTTACGCACTGTAGTGCACTGATGTGCGATCTCGAAGTTGGTATATTTAAATAGCGGGAGTGTGGGGGGTGCAGGGGGGCTTGCTAAAACCCTTTCCTGTTACTTTTATTTTGTTTAATTTTAGTTTATTACATCTTCAAACATTTAAACGTTCGATCTCTAAAGGCCGACCTTTAGAGATTCGAACATTTAATCGTTCGTTGATGTAATATAGACACGTCAAATCCACACCACACTAGCTGGCTGGCCATCTATATTGGACATGTCTATGAAGATTACCACTTATCCCTAGATTTGGTCATATTTGTACCAAACACCTTCCACTGTCTGCCATGTGAAAAGGGCAAATCTTCACTCCTCATATTCTGCCTGGATTTCTCTGTCAGCAGTCAGCTACATCTCTTATGTCCAGCCTTAGGAAAGGCCATCCACAGAAATACCCTGGCTTTCTCGTTTACCTTTCCTCCACTATAGTGATCTTTGTTCATCTGCATGAGAAAATAAAACAACTAAGAGTCACTTCAGTGACTTGTCAGCAATTAATTATCATTAGTCTGATGCCATATTTCGGAATCTTCAGATGTGGTCTGATTTGAACCCCATGAATCCTCAGGCTAGTAAGCTGAGTTCATGGGGTATAACTCATTGTGCCATGGCACAGTTTATTTATGCCTTGAGTTACTTTTCAACTCTCGCATCTATATCATTTTACTTAAACTCCATTCCATTTTGAAGCTTCCGCCCTTCCCCATACATTACTTTTGTATTATTCTTATGATTATAGGCATTACAGAACAAATTTACAACAGCAGCAAGCATAAACTGAAATTCCATGTGAAGATGTTTACATTCACTGCTTTGCACATTAGTAAGTATATTCTGAATTTTTTTTTTAATTGTGTTGGATACATTACTATGTACAGAATTAAGCAATACGTGATGTTTTTTGTAACATAAACATGACCTTCCCTTGATATATCATTTCTATATCTCTAAGAAACATTTTCTTCACTTAAGAGACTTGTCATTTCATGTCTTATTGTTTTTCCTTTAAATGATTTAGTAGCTTGCACATTGCTATTTGAAGTCTTGATCTCTTAAATTATTCACTTATTTTTCCTAGGAAGAAATTATACTAATGCCTTTGTTTGGCTCCATGAGAGCATATAGCAGTCTACTCTGCATCTCAGCTGAATGCAAAGGCCATCAGTCTATTACTACAACTCACCTTATGAATGCGTTGTCCAGATATTTAGAATGTTCAGTACAGAATGATACTTTTGCTATGGCAGATTGAAAAGCTTCATATTCCACTTAAAATGTATCTTTTATTTCCTAGGCATGAGAAAATATATTTTGCCTCTACCAAAACATTACATGTTTTGTGATAAAATTTGTTTGCTTGATATGTGCTCCTTGCAGTGTTACTCATCCAGCAAGACATGACAGCAATTAATTCAATATGCCTACAGATGAAATTCAGAGATTAAGTAAATTTAAGAAAAGAAAACTTTTTTTTACAAACTATATATTTTATGTTTGTATTCCTGTTAGAAGTTTCTCACCTCTTTTAACTGGTGGCATCCTTTTTTCTGGGTTTTCTTTTCATCTGTCTACTAGTTTTGTTTTACATTGTCTTTCTTAAATATATTTGAAACCCCTGACCTGAGCATCAGCTACTCCCAAGGGCTTTTCCTCATCTGCACATCCATTGGGCCCAACATTTCTCCCCTGGACATTCTATGACTCGTTCAAGGCAGGTGAGGATACTGAGGTTTACCTAGCTAACCACTAAGCACTTCAAGGATTTTTTTTACCTTTAACACAAGCTGAGAAAAGAAAATACCAGAAAAAATGCCTTTTTACTTATTTGGAGTTGGCTACCCCCCCACCCCCACCCCACCCCCCTTTCTCTAGCAGAATTAACTGTTTCAGCACTACTTACTTCTGAAGCAACACTTTTACGGCTAGTACAGGGATTCATATCAGTCCAGATTTGAAAAGTCATATGCTGCTGTTGAAAAGGGTTTTTGTAAACTCCCTTGTTTCAGATTCAGGCTTTTGTTTTGCAGGACATTCCCTGCAGGGACATTTGGTTCTAGACATTTGGCTGAACTGTAAATCAGCTGCATAGATGCATGGCTGTCCTAAATTCATTGTGGGAAGAGAAAAAAATCACAGTGTGTATAGCCCCCAACCATCCTAGGGACATCAGGCACCCACAGCAGGATGTCTGGTGGATATGTTAGTGGCAGAACAAATGCAGTGTCCAATAGGCAATGGCATTATTAATGCATCAGGGGAAGTGATTGATGTTGTATTTGAACTCCAGTACATGCATATTTAGCTACAATTTGTGGAAGTGCTCAAAAGCATGCAGGAAATCATTTACATTGCTGTAGTCACATTTATGCTCTAATATGTGTTTTAGATTATGGTCCCTAGACACAATAGCTCTATTATGTGGAGCAACAGGCATTCCTCTGAGTAGGTTTTGTCTGAGGGCATCTGTCAAATTTAGTTCTTGCTACACCATGGTAAGAAGTTAAGATAGATGTACAGTAGGCTATCATAGTAACACCTCCAGCCGCTGATACCAGGCCTCCACCCGATTGTCCATTTGTAGAAGAACCAGATCAGATAGGTTACACACATTCTGTTCACTGTTTGATCTTGGTTATTAGAACTGTGGGCATGGCACTCCAGGCTTCTCTCTGCCGTCAGCAAATCTACCACTGCAATATATTTCTGCAGCTGAATTACAATTCAGCCATGCCTCCCTAACCAATTATCCCTACAGGAAAATATCTGACAACATACAAGTGCATTCCCTAGATTCTCATACCTTGCATTCAACCATTCATGCTAGTGAAGGATGTGCGATAAGCATGCTGGCATATAGTCCCCCTTCCATGGTGATTCAGCCAGTGTGATCCTGCCACATCCCTTTCCATGTCCTTGGCCTTGACCAGAGATCAATTGCAAGATGTATCCAAGTGCATGCCCTTCCCCCCAGGATCAGCATGTCCATCTTCCTCTGCCAATGCCACAGACCCCAAAACACTAACTGAATATGGGTCACCTGGTCTGTACTTTTATAGGTCCATAGGTAGGTACTAGGCTATCTGCCCGAGGGCATTTATAAGCCTAGCCAGAGTGTGTCAGCTTTTGCCGCCCCATTGATTAATTAACTGAGCCTCTGTCAAGAAGAGCCAATGAAGTGATCCCAGGGGTGTATTTTCTGTAACCCATCCACTTGTCAAGGTTTCTCTTGAAGAGTGTTAGTGAGGGGCTCTGCCTAATGTAGTTAGGAATTTTGTTCCAAAGCATGGGGAGTCTCTGTGTCAGGAATGTATCCCTCCAGCACGATCTATTTATTGTTCTGGCGAGGTTTAGCTCACTTAAGCGAGTGGCTCGCAGTGACTTGGATTTCTTTAGGTGGAGCATGTCCATCAATTCTGAGTTGGACATGGCTTTGTAAGTCAGGTAGAGATCACCTCTGAGTAAGTGATATGCCACTGAGTACAGCTGGAGTTTTTCCAGTCGGGCTGCATAGGACATATTTTTGAGACCAGTAATCCTCTTGGTGAGGTACTTTTGTGGTCTTTCCAGCTGTTGGAAGTGTCTTGTGAGGTACATCCCAAACGAGGCATTGTACTCTATGATTGGTCTGATGAGTGACAAGTAGAGGGGCACTATGACCTCTTTATTTCTAGATGTGAACCCTTTAGTAATTAGATGGGCTACATATAAGGATTTCCTAACTACTTTGGCAATATGATTGTCAAAGGAGAGATTACTATCTACCTGCGTCCCCATATCTCTTATTACCTCTTCTGTATTTTTTCACTCTACTCCATGGCAGTGGCAGTCTTGTCTTATGTTTTTATAATCTATCCTTTTTTTTTCCTTTTAATAAATGCCATACCTTAGACTGCAGTGACCAAAAAATCCCTAATGTAATACATATAGCAAATAATCACAGAAGATTAAAAATATATGCTACTTGAGACCACCATCTTGCACTCCTGGCTTTGATTCCTTCCATCTTCTCTCACAAAGTGGGTTACTACAGGTAAGACATTTAATCAGAAATGCTCTTTGTGGGTTTACTTTACTAGCAAATGGATGAAAAAAAAAATCTATTTCTTGTCTAAAGTAAAAGATTCACACAGGTGCTATCAGAGAGCAGCCATATATAAGAGTAATGATGACAGTGAAACAAAGAGCAAACAGAAAGGTTACTGAGAATAAATGACAAAATCCTAAAATTAGGCATTTTAAACAGGAACTCAGCACTCACTAGAAATCTATGGCCTCCTTTAAAACAAAGATGTGTAGAACTTTATGCATTTATTGGAGTGTCATGCACTGTATGAATCATCATAAGTAATCATGCTAGGGGATGCATTCTTCTTAACTTTTTTTCTAATTAAAAAAACAATAAAAGCTTGGACTATTTATATAGGAATCATCATCTCCGTATTTTTTTTTTTATTCCTCTTCTTGTACGCTGAGCAATGTTAGGAATTCTGCAGTTTAATTATAGACCACTGGCATCCCTGTCAGTATTCTATTGTACCTTTTTAGGTAAAATGCTGATTGGTAGTACCACAAATACTCCTATGGAACACAAATGGTCTCCAAGCTAATATACACTAGTCTGCAGCACTTAAGGATTATCAGGACCATTTTGATCTTGCCTGTAAAATAGATAAAGCATAATTGAGCAGTAGAGACTAGTTAAATTGCTATCACAGACTAAATGAAATGTAAACTAATGAATCTTGTGTAACTGGCAACAGGACCGTGTATATATTTTTAGAACACACTTTATCATATGCATGTTTCTAAAGTACCTACCCATCTGCTTGACTTTACATTTAATAAATAATTAGCTTATATTGCTCCATCAGTGTAGCATCTGCTCAGGAATCTAATCACATCTGCTTAGTAAAATAAAACAGAATGTCAAAAATCTTATCTTGTTATACAACCTAATTTTGATTTTTAAATATAGTCCATTTCCAGAGAATTGGGTCCCTTACAAAGTGCATGACTACATTACTTGCAATACATCAACAGAAATTCTAAAAGTTTTTAAAAGCAATATTAAAAAGTTATAGTGATATTTGCTTTGAAATAGTCCTTAAAAAGCAGGTCAAGCAAACAAGTACTTCATACCTCAAGGGAGATTGTTCTATATTTTCAGTAATTAGAGATATATAGTCAACAAGTATTTGGTGTTAGCTTCTGTGCTCAGACTATTCCCCCTAGAGGCCTTCAAAGAATGAATTCATTAAAGCAAAGGTATAGTCCCTTTGTCACTGGTATGCTTCTGAAATGCCCACCCCTAGGAGATTTTTTGAGCTGCTTAATATCAAATCCTTATCGAAGTGAGCCAGGATATTATAACAGAAAAGTTACTTGTTATTACAGTGGAGAAAGAGACATGTAACAAAAGTCGGAAATTGGGTATTAGTAAGACAACTAAATGGAGAAAAAAATGTTAATATAAATATGTTTATCACTACAGCTTACAGCCTATTTGGTTAATATTAAATACTATTTTTATAATGTATGTATTCCTTTCATAGAAGTTTTGTGTTTACATTATGGCTTCCTACTGCTTTATCTCTGGCCTGTTTATCTTTTATAGATTTTACCAATGTAAGCAAATTATCACTATCTAGTTATCATGGTTGCTCAAAAAAACAAATCACTTCATTACTTTGCTATTGATTTATTTATTTTTTCTCTTATATTTTTAATAAAATAAGGTCAATGTCCTATGTACTTAATCCAGGTTTTCTCTTCAAAAGTTATAGGGACACTCTGTGGAGCCTTGGAACATGGGAATAATTGAAGGCATGTAGCTTGGAGTAGGGCCTTCTGTGAAGCAAGTCCCACAGAAAAACAAATTCCTGAAGTAGATGTCAAGGTACTCATGTACCCCTGGATTCAATAAAGTCTATGTAGGTTCCATGCAGAGTCTACACAGAGTGGTTTTGCATATGCGATATTGCTCATCACGAGGCATTGCACCATGCATATTAATGATGCTAATTGTGCAAAAGCAATGCTTTGCAGCTTGCACCAGTGTTGCTGGCCTCAAAACCTGTAATATTAATGTGGATCGTACCTCACAAACTTTTAGTGGAAGAAATCTGGATAAAGACTAAAATAATGTGGGACAAAGGCCCAAAAATAGGGACAGATTTACTCTATTGTTCTTATAAATGTAGAAAGTAGGTGGAATAATAAGATTTGTGTTAGCATGCATTTTCTGAAGGCTATGAAGTACAAAACTGAAATGTATGTCATTATGTATTGACTTCAATCTTCAGTAATTTTTGAGAAAAACACATTTTACAAGGAACAGCCCAAAAATCTGATGCAGATATCTGGACATTCTGTAAAATTCTGGACAGTTGGGAGCTGTGGTATGGATAACATTTCCTTGTAAGGTTGCTGGTGACAAAAGTAGATTGCAGGACAGCATGGCAATTGTTTTTCCCTTGCTTGAGTTTTGTTCATTAAAATTTGCTTGGGGCACTGCGATAGATTGTTTATCTTCATTTCAACTACGTCTCCATTTTTTTTTTTTTGAGGCCAGTGTTGGTGCAATGAGACGCTTAGCACAAATATGTTTGGCTGTGCTCATCTGGTTTGTGTGAAGCCTAGCTGTACACAAACTGTAGGAATGGACCAACCAAGTTACAGACAGGACCCAGATAGCCACAGACATAAACCTGATGCATTCAATTAATACTATTGGCTACCACGGAAACATGGGAAGTGGCATTGCACTGCTATTAACAGCAAGTGACATTGCACTGCTATTAACAGCAAGAACTTTATAATGAATACTAAGATAGGGCATATCATGTCACTAATAGGTTCATAGGTTCATAGGCAGGTACTAGGCTATCTGCCCTAGGGCCTATACAAGCCTAGCCAAAAAGGCTTTCGCCACCCAAGACAATTATTTTACTGTGCCCCTTTTGAGCAGCCACAGAGGTGATCCCTGAGGTGAATTTCCTATTTCCCATCCAATCATCAAGATTTTTCTTGAAGAGTGCTAATGAGGAGCTTTGTTTGATATAGATAGGTAGTTTGTTCCAGAGTATGGGAAGTCTCTGTGACAGGAATCTATCCCTCCAGCATGTTCTGTTTATTGTGGTGAGAAGCTTTAGGTCCCTAGAGTATGTAGCTTGGAGGGATTGGGATTTGTTTAAGTGGAGCATGTCCAGCAGATCTGGGTTTGACATAGCTTTGTATGTTAAGCAGAGATCAACTCTGGGTAGGCAATATGTGATGGAGTAAAGCTGGAGTTTTTTGAGACAGTCTGTGTAAGGCATCTGTTTGAGGCTGGTAATAATCTTTGTGAGGTATTTCTGCAGCCTTTCCAATTGTTGTAGATGTCTTGTGAGGTACATACCAAAAGGGGTGTTGTACTCTATAATGAGTCTAATGAGTGACGAGTAGAGGGGAACAATGACCTCCTTTTTCCTGGATGAGAAACCTTTTGTGATGAGGTGTGCCATGTAGAAGGATTTCCTGACTACTGTGAAAATGTGATTATCAAAGGAGAAACTACTGTCCATCTGTGTCCCAAAGGTCTCTTATCACACTTTCGGTGTTAAGTAGACTACCACCTATGTGGTAACTCATGGGTACAGAGTTTTTACCAAAGGGGATGCCAATGCACTTTTTGGCATTGAACTTGAGGCCATGGCTTTGACACCAGGCATCTGTCTCAGTTAGGCTCTTTTGTAGGCTGTCCACATCACTAGGAGTTTCAATTATGGCTCCTAGTTTGCAGACATATGAGAACTTCATTAGCCAAAGACCTTCTGTGTTAGCCTGTACTTCAGAAAAGTAGATACCAAACAGGAGAGGACCCAGGACTGAACCCTGTGATATTCCAGTTGTCACTGGTCTGAAGTCAGATTTGGAGTCTGCTACTTTCACAGTGTGGGTTCTGTCAGTGAGCCAGTTGGCAACCCTTCTTGTGACACAGGGATTTATACCTAGTTTAATAAGTTTATCTATAATTCCAGAGTGGGGGATGGTGTCAAAAGCCTTGGCGAGATCTAGATAGGCTGTGTGAACCACTTACCCTTGTCTACAGCTTTAGTGACTGCTTCAAAGAAGTCAGTCTGGTTTAGGAGACATGATCTGCCTTTTACAAACCCGAAAAGGGTGGGTTCCAGAGTTTGGAGATTACCAATGTCTTTGTCTATAAGTTCCATGATGATACGTTCCATGGCCTTGCAGACCTGGCTCGTTAGGCTAATGGGGCGGTAGTCCCCAGGGTCCGTATTGGCTCCCCCTTTGTGGAGTGGGATAACCATCGCTGTGTGCTATTCAGTAGGCACAAAGCCTGAGGTGAGGCTATGACTGAACACGGTGCTTAGGTGGGGTGCCAGTTCATTCCGTAGTTCAGCCATGGTTACAGGAACTTCGCATTCTTCCGGTATAGAGATGGACCCTTTAGGGGGTGAGGGTGGGTAAACTTAGCACAGAACCTATCTGCCAGGATGTTGGCAATATCAGTTGGTTCTGTATATTTAGTGCCATTGTGATGTAACTCAGAGCAGATCTGAGTGTTGCTATTGAGATACTTGACAGAGCTATAGAATACTTTGTGGTTGTCTTTAGAATCAGCAATGATTTTGTTTTCATAACTAGCTTTGGAGGATTTTATGAGGGATCTCAGCTTCTTACTGAGGCTGACCAGGGAGTTCTTCCAGTCATAGGATTTTACTCTTTTTTTGCAACAGTTTCTTTCTTCTGTTGTAGAGTTTGTGTATGGCAGGGGACCACCAGATTGGCTTCCTTTTTTTGGAGGATAGCATCTTGGTTCTGTTAAGGATAGCATGATCCATGCACTTATGTAAGAGCAAATAAAGTGCATTTGTGACAGATTCAGCAGTCATACCTCTATTGTCTGTCTGCATGGGTGTCATGAAGTTTGCCACTTCTATCTTAAGAAGTGTGTAGTTGGCTTTGGAGAAATTTTTTATGGTGGTTTCCTTAATGGGGGTGGGGGCGGGATGTGGATGTCTAGCTGATTAGATTGTAATTGGATCTGACCAGTGAGGAGCTAACCTCTGGTGTGGAACACTGGTCGCCCATGTTGGTAATGACCAGGTCTAGGATATTGCTGCCCCTGGTGGGGTTGTGGATAAGTTGATCCAAGGCATTGGAATTTATGAATTCCAGAAAACGTTGAGCAAAAGAGTTGGTACATGAGTAGTTTTCCCAATTAATAATGGGGTAGTTGAAATTGCCCATTATTAGGGTGTTGGGTTGTACCCTAATATTTTCCAGTGTATCAAGAAATGAGGAGTGGGAATCCTGGAGCATGGTGGGGGATCTGTAGCAAGTTACAATTTGGATTGCGGTCTTGCCCAGAGTTAGTTGCACTTGAATAATCTTGGATGCATTATGCTAAGCAACTAGCCTGGAGGTATGGATATCCTTAATGAATATGGACACACCTCCACCTTTAGTGTTTCAGTCCAGGTTAGGTGGCTGAAAAGTGTGGTATGAATTATAGCCTGGTAATGCAGGAGTGCTCTCTGGAGCCCTGAACCAGGTCTCTGTCACTGCACAGATGTTGATGTTCTCCATTTTAAGGAGTGCCTCGAGTGAATGCAATTTGAGGTTTGGACTTCTAGCATTAAGTAGCATTACCCTCAGATTTTGCTTTCTTGTACCTGTTATGGTGGTGAATTTGTCATTTGAACCTTGCCTAAAAAAGGCACTATAGGGGTGGCAAGAGCCTTAGCCAGTATCCAGAATCCCATTGTCGACAGGTGCAGCCCATCTCTGGCAAAACATTGTGGTCTGCCGGTCATGTTATCCCAGGCAGACAGATACTGGATCCCCTTAGAATGACACCAGAAGCTTAGCCAATTGTTGAAGTCAATCATTTTGTCCTTGTACTGTGGTATCATTCTGGTTGATGGCAGGATGCTACTCAGGGTTAAGGTCATATCTGCCTGGGCTACAAGATCGGAGAGCTCCTCCATTTCTCTTTTCATGTAGTCTAGGGAGGTATGTATCAGGTCATTCACACCAATGTGGACAATGACAGAGTCATATTTGTACTTGTTGTGGAGTGACCTGAGTGTGTGCATTATGTGATGGATCCTGGCACCCGACAGGCAGCTGACAGTAACTTTCTCCTTGTTTAGCCTGGTGAGTGGAAGTCATTGTGCCTGACTATAGAGTCATCTATGACTGGAGTGTTGTGTACATTGTTATGCCTCACGGGCTGTGGTTGTGTGGCACACTGAGTTTTTGGGCTATGTGTTATTTGGGTTTTGTTGGGGGGTAGAGAATGCATGCGTTTCTGCTTTGGAGGTCTCTGTTGCTTGAGCATATTTTTATTGAGAGCCTCCGTGAATATAGGTGTGTGCTTTGTGTTGCCATGTGTATGTTTTGGTTGTGTAGGTTTTAAGGAACTATGTGATGAGTGTGGTGTGGTATAAGTGTTTACCTTCTCCTCATGATTGTCTAGTCCAGTCGTGGGTGAAGAGAGCTTTTCTTTCAGTGTGGCTATACAAGTACATCTCTCACAGGTTGTAGTGTTGGGTGGTAGGAGGTGAGGGTTGTCTGTGTACATGAGACAATTGCTGCATTGCCCCAAGATGCCCAGATTCATCATGTAGACAGGAGAAAACACCGGAAGCTGACCATTAGACATGCCTGTATAGGTGCTTATTTATTAAGTACTAAAAACTGTTTTCCTCTGGACAAGTGAGGAAAGTTGAGTGCTCTAGTAATTTGTAGCTTATTTAGTACTTACAACGAGTTCTGAGCAAGTGCTGAGCTCAAAGAAACAGATTTGAGTGCTAAAACTAAAAAACTGGCTAGTTCTAAGGGAAAATTTCAAGAGCAGACTTTATGGTGCCAGGAATAGTTTAACCCTAGCTAAGTGGCAATGCATAAAGTGTATTTTTTTTAATATAACAGTAGCAAATGAGCAAACTGATTTAAACAAATTAATCAATAAAAAGCTAAAAACTGAGCCCCGTTCCAGCAGTCTTTGATCAGGCAAGTTCTAACTGCACACTCCTGCCACTACTGTGCAGGGGAACCTTCTCCAAAAAAAGATGGTCTGGATTAGTGCTCAGGTTACACAAACAAACCTAGATTCAGCAGGTCTGAATTTAGTCTATGCTACAGCAAACAAGGCGTACCAATTTCAGAAAGAAACAGTTCAAATAAGCAGGCACAATAAGTATTTAACCAGAAACTCCCAGCTCAGAAGTGCAGAATCTACCCTCACCTCCCACAAGAGTTCAGACCACACCTACTTAATGTAAAATAACTGGCCTGAAGCCCAAGTGCTTAAACCAGAACTAATACACTTTAAGAATAACAGACACTGAGCCTTTAATCAGCAATTCCCAATTTAGAAGGATGTAAGCTACCTGTCCTACCACAACAGTGAAGACCACACACCTTCTTAATGTAAAATAACTGGTCTGAAGCCCAAGTGCTTCAACCAAAGGCTTAGAATGTTTGTGTCTTTCGGCTTTTACCGGTTAGGGGTCGCCACAGCGGAACTCTGGTCCGCTAATGATTGGTAGTGGATTTTTACGTACCGGGTTACCAGCCCTGATGCACAACCTTCAACGAAGGCATGCCCCATTCACGTATGCCTCCACACAGAAGATGCTCTAGCTGAGAATCGAATGGACAATGTCTTGCTATGAGGCGACAACGCTACCACAGCACCACCACCGCAGTTAACCAAAGGCTTAGAATAATAGTTACAATTTAATCAAGCTACTAGCAAGCAGTAATAAATGCAGCAGAATAAATGCAATAAAGTAGGAAGAAACAAAAATACAGTAAAAGCAGATGAATAAAGTGCACTTTTTTTATATAACAATAGAAAACGAGAAAACTGATTAAAACAAATTACCCAGTTAACCAGCAAAAAAGCTCAAACTGAGCCATGTTCCAACAGCCTTCAATCAGAGAAGTTCTAACTGCACACTCCTGCCACTAGGGTGCAGGAGAACCTTCTCCAAAAAAGATGGCATGGATTAGTGCTTAAGTTATACAAACAAAGCTAGATTCAGCATGCCTGAATCTAGTCTATGCTACAGCAAACAAGGTGCACCAATTTCAGAAAGAAACAGTTCAAATAAGCGGGCACAATATTCCTTTAACAAGAAATTCCAAGCTCAGAAGGGCAGAATCTAACCTCTCCTCCCACAAGAGTGCAGACCACAAACCTTCTTAATGTAAAACAACTGGTCTAAAGTCCAAGTGCTTAAACCGAAAGGCTTAGAATAACAGTTACAATTTAAACAGGCTACTACCAAGCAGTAATAAATTCAGAAGAATAAATACAATTGATTACTGTTAAAAAGAGGCAAAAGCAAAATACTCCTGAGGAAACAGATGTTAAGTGTAAGTGTGGAGTACAGATCATCTGGGGCTATAGTACAGGCTGTGCAAATCTTGTTTTACTGTTGTGAGTTGTATATTATAGCAATGAAGTGCAACATACACAACTGTTTTCTCAACCTTCTTTTGGCAATAGATGTAAGTGTAGGAGAAAAGCCAATATGGTCCATTTGGATAGCACATTTACAAAAGTTACTGTATACCAAATAATCTTGAAATTGCAGTGCTTGCCACTGTTGTGCATCACTTAACATCGGGCAAACATGGTGCCTACCAGTGCGCATCCTCACCTACTGTGTTTGGGTGATGGTAAGTGATGCATAATGTTTTCAAATGTTGCAAAACCAAAATTTGTGCACTCTCAGTAAGTATGAGACATGCAAGTGGTGAGAAAACATCAGGATACAAAACGTAATTGGTGGGAAATGCTCATTCTACATTAAGCTTAAGCTATGGTAAACATGTTTAGTGTTGCTGGTGAGAGACTGCTCTTCAAAGTGCAAAGGTTGGGTGTTCAGGAGTCCAAAGTCTTTATTGGACTCCTAGTTAAAGAGCATGGGCCCTAGTTGTTGCAGTGGGATTATTCAAGCTTAGAATACAAGTCTGAATCCTGGTATAGTATTGCCAGGGCTTTGACAAGTGCTACAGGTATCCTCCAAATTGTTGAACAATGCAGACATGACTTTGATGACCTCTGGAGGACAAACTGGGATACCCCTGACCATTGGAATTGTCCTGGACATTTTTTTTTCTCCCTTTTATTATAGAGTAAATTTATTGCAGATGTCCACCAGGCAGGTTCACTTTTCCTTGAGGAGGAGGATTTTGTCCTGTCTGGTATTCCAGATTCCATCCAGCGATATAAATGCTTGTATAGTATTTTGGTGTAGGTTTGGACAAATGTGCCAGTTCATATGGAAGGGGAGGGGGCTTTGAAGCTGTTTATACTTCTCTCAGGAGGTTGTAATCAGCATTGGAGAAGTTTTTTTTTTTTTGTTTCACCCTAGCTAGTGTGGGGGTTGGGTGATATGGTGACTTTGAAAGTGACCTCTGTGGTCGGATCTTCCTAGTCTTACTAGAGAAGATGACAGTGTAGGGATGCTGCAGTAGACACTCATGTAGGTTAATACCAAATCCAATATATTATCTCCTCTTGTGGGGGTGTTGACCAGCTGTTCCAAGGCATTTGCACTGACAAAATCAAGGAATCTCTGGGCATTTGTATTTTGGCAAGAGTAGTCCTTCCAATCTATGATTGGATAAAAAGTCACCCAAGATCAGAGTAAAGGGTTAAATCATGATAGATTTGAAGAAGTCCTGACAGGTGGAGTGGGCATCTTGAGTCAGAGTTGGGGGCTTTTAGCTAGCTATGATATGAATAGCAGTCTTGTCAACGCTTAACTGCACCTGGAGTGTCTCCTGTGTGTCATACTGTTTGATCAGCCTGGAGGTGTGTTTGTCTCTAATATATATTGCAACTCTACCGCCTTTTGCTTTGCTGCCCACGGTTTGGGGGTCTGAATGTATGATAGAATGAGTAACCTGATATGGCTGGGATGTGCTCCACAGCTTTTAACCTGGTTTCTGTGACTGCACAAATGTCAGCATTTTCCTGGTTTAAGAATGCTTGTAATGAGTGCAGTTTCATGTTTAGACACCTTGCATTTAGCAGCATGACCTTTAATTTGCGTTTTCATGGCATTGCCTGAAAAAGGTACTATGGGGGATGCAAGAGCCTTTGCCAGAAGCCTGAAGCCCAAAGGAGACAGATGCAGACCATCTCTGGCAAAGCATCATGGTCTGTCGATCATATCTTCCCATGCTGTCAGGTACTGGATCCCCTTAGAATGACACCAGAAACTAACTCAATTGTTAAAGTCAGTCATTTTCTCTTTGCATTGAGGCATCATTCTGAGTGACAGTAAAATGCTGCTTAAGGCTAGGAATGTACTTGTCTGGGACACATATTCAGCTAACTTGATCATGTCTCTCTTCATATAGTCCAGGAAGGTATGTATCAAGTCATTCACGCCAACATGGACCATGATAGAGTCATAATAGTACCTGTTGTTGAGAGACTTGAATGCATGGATGATATGGTGGATTTTGGCACCTTACAACTGTGACTTTCTCCTTATCCAGCCTGGTAAGGGGCACATCTGTGTGTCTCACAATGGAGTCTTCAATGACTAATATGTTGGGTTTATGTTTAAGCCTAGTGGCTGTGAGACACAGGTGTGTAAACTTGGTGTGGTATATGGTGTGGTGGACAGTGGAGTTTGCATGTGTTTTTGACTCAGAGGTCTTCTTTGGGTATGTTTTTGTTGAGCACCTACACATATGCGAGTGTGTGTTGTGTAGGTGTGAGTGTAACTGAGGTGTGGTGTTTGTGTTGACAATATTCTCAGTGCCAGATATACTGGCTTGTGAAAGACAGAGCATAGACTCTAGGTTCTTAATGTAATTGCATGTCTCACAAATTGTGTTCCTAGGTGGTTGTGAGGCAGTAGCTACACTGTCTAAGGATGCCCATATCAACCAGACTGGCAGGAGAAACTGTAGGAAATTGTCCATCCATATTTATCAGAATCTAAGGGAGAGGGGCCAGAGAGAGCTAAGGGCATAAAGGGTGGAAGGTCTAAGAGGAGTACTACCAGGTGATCACACAAGTGCTACCAAGGCAAAATTTGTCACTGGAATACCACACAATGAGTTAAAAACAGGGCAGCTGTGGTGTGTGGTGTGCAATCAATCCCAAACCAGCTCAAATTTGAGGTTTAAATACCAAAAAAAAAAAAATAAAAAGTCCTAGTAACACAGAAATCTAGTCAATCCTGCTAGTCCCTGCTTTCTTTACCAGCCTGTGCCAGACAATGTCCAGGCAGCCCTGCTACTCTCAGTAGCAGAGGAGATAGGCCCTCCTGACACAAGATGGCTGCCACACACACAGAAAAGAAACACAAGATGGCTGCCAGACACACAAAAGGCAAAAATAAACAGCTCCTGATGCAGCAAGCCTTGTGTCTAGACTATGCTACTCAATTTAGGGGTAAGAACACAGTAAAACTCACAAAAAAGCACAGAGTAACCATTGCAGACAAAAAGAGAACCCACAGTATGAAAAAATACAGTTAAGCAGTAATGAAATGCAGTAAAATGCAGTTAAACAGTAATACATTTCAGTAAATAGCAATGACATACAGTTAAACAGTAATGAGATGCTGTCAATCAGTAAATGTCTTTAAAATGGTGAACATGTTATAAATTAACTCACAATCACAAAAAAAAAAAAACAGCTCAATAAAGCAGCAATTCAGTTGAACACTGTCATCAATTTAATCAGGCTACTGACAAGCAGTATGAAGTGCAGCAAATTAAATGCAGTTGAACACCTAAGCGCAAGCAGCAAAATGAAGTAGGAAGAGACACAATATTTTTTAAGCAGAAAGTGAGCAGACAAAAGATAATTCAAGGTTAGGAAGCTAAAGTGGTGGGCCTTCACAACTGATCACACTGTACTCAGTAGAAAGAGCTGATGCAATGGGTGGGCCTTCACAGCTGATCTAACTGTACTCACTAGAATGAATTGGTGCAATGGGACTGGGAGGAGTGTCCAATATCAAATTTATAGTAGAGGTGAGTAACTCAAGAATCACCTAGCTTAAGACTACAACACAGTTGAGTGGGTGTGTAGGGATACAAGATCAAAACAGAAGTAAAGATTCAATTCACTAATCCTTAAAAACAGTTACACAGTTTAAACAGATATGCATCAAATATCGTTTTAGTTAATCAGAAGTGCAGAAAGCAGTTGAAAATCAGCATTTATCTTTTCTAGTCTTACAGCAGGTTTTGGAAAACAGCAGAGCAAGAGCAGAAGGCCAAACTCACTGCAGCTTTGAGCAAACAAGCACAAACTGGCTTAAACACTGGCTATTTAAGGCAGAGAAAAGTAACCAGCCAAAGTTCAAATTATCCAACCAAAAACACCTTAAAACTGAGCCCTGTAGCAGTAACTCTAGCCAGATCAGACCAAACTGAAACTTCCTCTAATGAAGCAACAACTAGGCCTCACTAGACAAAAGATTAACTATACTACAAGCTCCAACATTCACAAACAGTACTAGATTAATCTATATGCTAGTGGGTTTCAAGTGCAGCAATAAAGTAAAATGAACAGAACAAGTAGAGAAAACAAAAAGGAGACAAAGATCAGAAGAGAGGGAAGGATTCAATTCACTAAGCCTAAAAACAGTTTTACAGTTTAAACAGATATGCAGCAAATATTGTTTTAGTTAATCAGAAGTGCAGAAAACAGTTAAAAATAAGCACTTATCTTTTGTAGTCTCACAGCAGGTTTTGGAGAACAGCAAATTTGACAGGTGTATCAAAATGAGCATGCAGACCTCACCTGTAATACAAAGTATGCATGGCTTAGTCTGTAGCAGAAAGCACCAATTTCATATTCCCAAATAGCAGTGAGTATGCATCTCTGAACTGTAAAAGGAAAGTGTCCATATAGTAGTCTGTATGACAAAATAACAATACAGTATTAGAGAGTAGTCAGCAGTTGTAGGTTTAAAAACACACTTACCAAATATACAATACTGTTAGGTTTACATCATTATTGCAATGTAACTTCAGACCTCTACACCAGTGGAACAAATGGCCTTCTGTAAACTGTAATCAGTATAAATGGAACATGCATATGTGTACTATATGCACACTTTAAGGACCGGTGGCTACAATCTGTACTATAGTCTGCCTCTGTTATGAACTGGATATTCTTAAATGTAATGAATACATTTGTTAGCAGTTTGTAGTGTTAAAAGTAAAGGTAACAGAAAAGAGTCAATTGTATCAATGCTTTGTATATCACATATGAAGTTACTAATGTTCTTCCTTTTTTCTCTCACCCCAAACCTTATCTTCTCTCTCTTTTTTTAATTTTCACTTTTTTTTTTTTTTGTTTTTTTCCCACAGTACAGTGGGTTAGGCCAGTCCCACAGGATCCTCCTGCCCCCACTCCACCTGCTACAACACTGCTGCCCAACACATCTGCTGCATGACCTGGCAGCAACCCCTCTGCTGTCCCTGTACTACCTATCCCCTCAGTTAGTTCTGCACCAAAAGATAGGCCTGTAGTCCCTCTAGGAGGTAGGGATGGTAACTTTATCTCCTGAAAAGAACTGCCAAGAATGGTGCATAGGATTGTGTGCACACCTACACTGGATAGGGCACCTGTTCTCCATTCTGGTTCAGAATACCTGTAGGTGATGCAGACAATGCGCACTAAAGTCACCGGTACAGTGAGGTGACAGTGATGACAGTCCACTGGGTGAGGAGTAGATTTTCACTATCAGCTTGACGTGCATGTGACCTCAATTTTCCCACTGTGTTCCCCACCATGGTGTTCACCCACGTCTTGTGTCCTTCACCATCACTGTCTCTTGTCTTGTTCTTCTTGTCTGTCTCCAATTGTTTCCTCACCTACCCAACTTACCTCACCCAGATATTTCTACATCCCTTCCCCAACATTTCTGTCTCTCTCTATCTCTCTCTCTTTATATATATATATATATATATATATATATATATATATATATATATATATATATATATTATATAAAAAGAAGTCCCATACATAGCTCTCCATTTCACACACGTGTCTTCCTGACACACTTGATTTTGTCCAGTTGGCTATACAACATGATTGTGCTGAAGTCACCGCTCTCTTTGGAGGTGATAGTCTAAATTAGGCTAATATTTTGCATATATAATCATGTTTTATTGCTGAAGAAATGGATAGCTATGGTTCTTTCCTATATCCTTCCTGCACAACTGTGAATGGCAGCAGTACAAATAGATGTATTTAAAGTATCATGCAGAGTTATAAAATTAATACTTACTCCCATATTCAAACCCAGTAACATCTGCCTCCAACAACAATGCATTAACACATGCTGCTACAGAGTCAGTTAGATAGCTGAGGTATTTTATGCAATCAATGGTAACCTTCACAGTTTAGCAAGGATCTCCCTTTGCACTGCTCCATGCTTGCTCCCCATATCACCAATGTTGTATCTTCCCCATTAATTTTGTATGAAGTATCACTGTACAATCCCCCGTAATGTTTTATAAATCATTATTGAGTGATGCCCATTTAGTTTTATAAAGCATTAGTGCATGATGGTGTGCATTGCGCAACATCAATAAGCAACGCTAATGCAAAAGTAATTTAATGTATTAGCTGCACCTGTATTTGGAACAAGTGCCATCTGGCCCCAAAAAGGAACATATTACTGCAATAAGTGAATTAATAACTGCAGCCAGAGAGTCACTTAAGTAGTAGGTGTATGCAACAGCATTTAAGTCTGACATTTGCTATCCACTGTCTAAAATGCACATGCTACACCACTGAGTTTGAAGCACCATCTGTTAATGCATTGATCCATTCATTGTTAGGGTCAGATGGTACTGAGTTTGAATCGTAGTTTCAAATACTTTTATGTGCAAATCCAAATTCTGAAGTGTAACAGTTGGTATGGACTTTCTAAATATGGCTAGATGGTGCAGGTTTGCAATACAGCTGCATATAATACTTATAACTGCTTCTTGCCATAGCTGCCAGTTAACTGCAATGTGCACCATTGCACACTTATGTTTTAAAGAAAAGAAAGGGGAAAGATAGGAAAGTGGTAAAATTGAGAGCAAGCAGGGTGAAGAACAAAGTGAAAGGAGGGCAGGAATGTGCAGGAGGGATATAGGGCAGAACCATAGCTATCCATTTCTTCTACAGTAAAACAAATGTTCAGATGTACAGAATATTAGCTGAATTCGCAGTGCCAACCCCAGAAAGAGGGGTGACCAGAATACAATCATGTTGTATAACCAGTTGGACTGAATGAAGTGTGCCAAGATGACGTGTGTGAAATGGAGAATTATGCATGGGATGACCTTTTTGTTTGAGAGAGAGAGAGAGAGAGAGAGAGAGAGAGGAATGTTGGGAAAGGGACATAGGTATGTCTAGGTTAGATAGGTTGGGTAGGTGAGGAAGCAATCTTAGAGAGACATGACATAAAATACAAGACACAGGGACAGTGAAGGACACATGAGGTGAGTTAACACCATGATTGCGGTGAGGGTGAGGACAATTCAAACCCATGGACATCAAGCTAAGTGATAGTGAGAATCAAATCATCCCCCCACTGGACTGTCATTACTGTCACCTCACTGCTTTGATGGCTGCAGTGTCTGATGTCTGCTTCTCCTCATGTTACTCAGTACAATGATGGGGAGCAGTGCCTCCATCCAGCACAGGCATGCACCAACTGTGTCACACACACCAACCCTGGCAGTTCATCCAAGCGAACCACTGGCCTATCCTGCAGGGCAGAGCTACTTGAGAGGCCATGCAGTGCGGGGCAGCAGAGGGGGTGCAACTAGGTTGCATCCCAGATGTCTGGGCCTTGTGGCATAGCTGGTGGAGTGGGGGCAGGAGGATCCTGTGGGGCAGGCCTACCCCTTTGTTCTGTGGGAAAGAATGCAAAATAAAAACTTAAAAAAAAGAAAAAAAAAAGAAAATAAGGGTTGGGGTGAGAGAAAAACAAATAGAATATTAGCAACTTCATATGTGACATAAAAAGCATTCATACAGTTATTTGACTCTAGTCTGTTACCTTTCCTTTTAAAGCTACCAACTCCTAACAAATACATTTTTACTGTTAAGAGTATGCAGCTCATAACAGATGCATACTATACTACAGATTGCAGCAAGCAATCCTTGATGTGTGCATATATTGCACATATGTGTGTTCCAGTTATACCAACTACAGTATACAACAGGCCATTAATGCCACTGTTTTAGAGCTCTGACATTACATTCCAATATCGATGAAAACTTAACATTGTTTGTATATTTGGGAAGTGTGATTTATGAACCTACAACCTCTGACTACTTTCTAATACGGAACTTTTGTTTTGGTCTCAAGACTATTACATGCATGCTTTCCTGTTAAAGTTGAGAGATGAATGCTCAATTTGATACAACTGTATAATAAACCAATAAGGGTGTCTTTACTCTTAAGGCTAAAATAACAGTACTGTTTGGATGCATACATACTACATGCATCTTGCGTCCATGCCAATCTAACACCATGGTTTTGCACATTCAGTTCTTGGTCTGTGATGGCTGTGGAAAAAACAGAACAGAACAGAATACCATTATGAAGACCAATCCTGTCTATATCCAGCTTTTAACTCTTACAAGTAGTCTTTGTAAGTGATAATTATATATCTGTGGGATGCCCCCAGTCCTACATTCCTCAATCCAGTGGTTTAGGATATCCCTCTTTCTCATCTAGAGGTCTCTGTAGTGATTATTACATTGTTCACCAGTGTGGGGGATACTGCTAGCACTGGTCAAAGCTCAGGCAAGACCATTCAATGCCTCTGACTTGTAATCCAAGTCAAGATAGTCCATCTGCAAAAGCCTGGGTCCATGTTCATTCAATAGTTGTCCAACAAACACTTTGGACTCCTGAACACCCCATCTTTGAGCATGTCATCTCAAAAGCTCTCCATGAATGCCTGCCATGCCTACCACAGATCAAGACCAATGTAGAATGATGTTTTCCCACCAATTTCAGGTATCACACTTACTGACAGTACACACTTTTTTCATTTTGCAACATTTGAAAGTGTGGGACATCATCTATCATCTTGTAAACATGGTGCTGGAGACTGCGCACTGCCTGGCAATGTGTTTGCTCTGTGGTCAACACTCTTAATTGAATGTGTCCGGGTTTATGTTTGTGGCTGTTTGGGTCCTGTCTGCTACTTGGTGGGCCTGTCAACCAGTTTGTGCACTGCTTCTCTGTGTGCAGACCATATCAGAATATCCAAACATGTTTGTGTTATGCAATGTATTGCACAAATTGTGCCCCCCAATAAATAAATAATTAAAAACTGAGAAAAAGTTGAAATGAGGAAACTCTGTTCCATACACAGCAGAAAATGTTAGCACACATGAGATATGTCTACATAGGTCTGGATCCCAACTCTCACTCCAATGCACCTTCAGAAAACAGGATTGGTGCTTTATCCATCTTTGCCACACAAACAGTTTTGCAGCAAAGAAATGAAGTTATTTCTTACACAACCAAATGCAACTGAATGTACTGATATCAAGGCATAAACTGTTATTTGTAAATTTATTATATGTAATATATTTGGATGTAGTGCACTTAGTTATTACACAACCTGCTATGATTATTCCTTGCAAATACATAGCTCTGTCTTACCTTTCTGTGTTTCTTGATCATTCATGGGTTATCTGACCAGTACTCAGAGACATGCAGTGTGTAAGTCAGTCTATATAATTTGCCTTCAAATGTGTGAGGTTATTAACTGGGAATACTATGATATGCAGTTGCCATCAAATGAAGGGTAGGTTGGATGGCAAAAATAAGCATAGAATGCTCTTTTTGGGGGGAAGTGGAGCAAAGGTGAGTTCCTGTTATGGCACATGCAAGGGTACACTGCTTTTTTGAGGGGGGGTGGACCCAGGCTGAGCTACTGTTATGGCACAAAGAAGAATATGTTGCTCTTATTATTCTCCTTGCTTTGAATCTTGCCTGTTTTATCTTGTGAGGGTTGTGAATTTGGAAACTGCAATCTTTCTTATTATTTTCAATAGTTCAGGGCTGACTGTGATGCAAGCAATACATGACCAATACATGGGGATATAAAGGCTTTGGCTCTGAGTTGAGGCTGGCAACGATCGCAGAGTTCCTGGATTGTGTCCCTGGACATCCTGTAGCACTCTATAATGTCCATGTCGTGTATGTTGTGATAAGTTAAATGTGGCCTGAAATCTCTTCTTCATCTTGGTCTAGATCTATTGGCAGCAGCAGCAACATTGCCTGCAGATACAAATGGAGTTAAGCAGCAGCAGCTCATAACATTCTGCCTGTATGGACTTTATGTGCCTGTACTCCACTACTTTTGAAATCCACAGGAAAAAAACAGCATGGAGTCTACATGATTGCTTTATAACTTGTTGAATAGTTCCACCAGATTGGTTGACTAGCATGCAATTCAGCTACATATGCTGTAATTAGCGTCTCTAAAACACAGGCTAAGACAGATGCAGTCCACTAATAACTTACACCATTATAAAAAGGCAAATGTGTAGCTAGTCAAACTGATGGTGTGGACACTTGCTCCACATTTGTAGGACTTCACAAAAGCAAATTTGTCCCAAAGGTATCTTTACACAGGAGTATTGCACTCCAGGAGGTATGCTCACACTCTGTTACCTTTATAATGCATATGCTGGAATATATTAATGACCAATGTGAAGCAAAAGCTTTTGCACTTTTATCTGTATGAATTAGAAGTGCACTGATGGCATGGCTATGTTTGTCAAGCCATCTCAAAGGTAAACATGATTGACAGTACATGAAAATAGAAAGCTGTGTGATATATTTAAAAATGTTTCAGGGAAAGAGCCTTTGAAAGGACTTTTAGCATTTCAAAGATGTTTTATTAGCAAAATGGTTCATTTGCCTGTTCTTCTGTGGGTGGAGGGAGCAAAGAAAAATTACTGTTATGTCACAAACTAGAATGGACTGTTCTTTTGTGGGGGGCATAGTTGAGTTACTGCTATGGCACATATATGACTCAGTCATTGTCCATGCCGGTGTGAATGACCTGAGATGTACCTCCCTGGACTACATGAAAAGAGACATAGATGAGCTCTCTGATTACATAGCCCAGGCCTGTATGACCCTGACCCTGAGCAGCATCTTACCCTCACCAAGAATGATGCCACAGTACAAAGACAAAATGATCAGCTTTAACAATTGGCTCAATTACTGGTGTCATTCTAAGGGGGTCCAATGTCTGTCTGCTTGGGATGACATGCTTGACAAGCCATGCTACTTCACAATTGACGGCTTGCACCTGTCACCCCTGGGCTTCCGGATATTGGCCAAGGCTCTTGCCACCCCCATAGTGCCTTTTTTAGGCAAGGCTCAAAAGACAAACCCACCTCCCTAGAAAACACAAGTGGAAAAAAACTAAGGGTAATGCTGCTCAACGCCAGAAGTCTAAACCTCAAGATGCATGCTCTCGAAGCCCTCCTCAGTATGGAGAACATTGATGTCTGTGCAGTGACTGAAACCTGGCTCAAGGCTCCTGAGAGCACCCCAGCACTACCAGGTTATACCTCATATAATGCTTTTCGGCCCCAAAACTTGGACAAAACCACAAAAGAAGGGGGAGTATCCATATTCATCAAAGATACCCACACCTCCAGGTTAGTGGCAATGCACGAAGCATCGGAGACCATCCATGTGCAACTAACCATAGCAAAACTGCCCTACAGTTTTTAGCACGCTACAGACCACCCTCTCAAACTCAGGAACCCCACTCAGCCTTCCTGAAGACACTGGAGAGTATGAATGTCTCTCCAAATACCATCATATTGGGAGACTTCAACTACCCAAACATAGACTGGGAGCATTACTCAAGCCCCAACACCCTAGCCCAAAGGTTCCTAGAATTCATAAACTCAAATGCGATGGAACAACTAGTCACCACTCCCACAAGAGAAGATAATATACTAGACCTGATCATCACAAACATGGGGACACAATGCTCCACACTGGAAGTATACCCCTCATTGGTGAGATCAGACCATAGATTAATCTCACTGGAAATCCACATCCCACCACCACCCCCAGCACAAAAGACCACAGTGAAGAATTTCTCAAAAGCTGACTTCACACTTCTTAAGACTGAAGTGGTATCCTTCAAGGCCCCTGGGCCAGTGGAAACCACAGCCCACACCGCTGAATCCTTTATAAACGCTTTCTACGGACACCTTCAAGAATGCATGGATCATGCAATCCCAAATAAAACCAAGACCCATTCCCCCAAAGGCAGGCATCCTGTCTGGTGGACCCCAGCCATTAACAAGCTTTACAACAGGAGGAGGAAGCTACTACATGACAGAGTAAAATCCCCAAAAGGGAAGGCATCTCTGATCAGTACTAGCAAAAAGCTACGATCACTCATAAAATCATCCAAGGCCAACTTTGAGAGAAAAATCACAAAAGACACTAAAGACAATCACAAGGCCTTCTTTAGTTATGTTAGAAACCTGGGTGGAAACTCCCAGATATGCTCAGAGTTAGTCCAAAATGACAAAAAATACACTGAACCCACAGACATTGCCAACATACTGGCAGACAGGTTCAGTGTAAATCCCCCCCCCCCAAAGGATAAATATCTATCCCAGCAGAGTGTAGCCTCCCTGACATCTCAGATACCCAGGTGAGAGCCGCCTTCTCCAAAGCTAAAAACACAGCATCAATGGGACCAGACAGTGTCCCGGGTTGCGTGCTACATGAACTCCAAGAGGAACTAAACCCGCACATAAGGCTGCTGTTTAATCTTAGCCTTACTACAGGGTACGTACCCAAAGAATGGCGTGCAGCAACAGTGATCCCACTCCACAAAGGAGGTGCTTCTATGGACCCTGGAAATTACCACCCCATAAGCTTGACGAGCCTGGTCTGCAAAGCCATGGAGAGGATCATTATGGAACTCATAAACAAAGACATTGAGGACCTACAGACACTGGATCCTACCCAATTCGGCTTTGTCAAGGGCAGATCCTGCCTTTTGAACCTGGTCGACTTTTTTGAAACAGTCACTAAGGCCATTGATGAGGGTAAGACATGTCACACAGCCTACCTTGATCTTGCAAAAGCCTTCGACACAATACCCCACTCGGGCGTCATAGACAAGCTCACAAACTTAAATGTAAACCCATATGTCATAAGATGGGTTGCAAACTGGCTCAAGGACAGAACCCACAAGGTCAGAATTGCTGGAGCCATGTCAGACTCTAAGCCAGTCACAAGTGGTGTCCCACAGGGCTCCGTCCTGGGTCCCCTCTTGTTCGGCATTTATTTTTCCGAGGTGCAAGCAAACATAGGAGGATTGTGGCTGACAAAGTTCGCAGATGACTGCAAACTGGGCGCCATAATTGATACTCTAGCGGACACAAGCATCCTTCAGAAAGGCCTCATAGAAATGGATAACTGGTGCCAGAGCCATGGCCTTAAACTGAACGCCAAAAAATGTATAGTCATACCCTTTGGGAAAAACAAAGTACCCACAAATTACCACATAGGTGGTAATCCATTAAGTACAGAAGAAGTAATCAGGGACCTAGGGACCCAAGTTGACAGTAACCTCTCATTTGACACTCACATTGCCAAGGTGGTTAGGAAGACCTTCTATATTACCCACCTTATCATGAAAGGATTCACATCTAGCTCAAGAGAGGTCATTGTGCCCCTATACTCTTCCCTTATTAGGCCCATAAGTGAGTAAAATGCACCATTTGGGATGTACCTTACTCGACACCTGCAGCAGTTAGAAAGACCCAAAAAGTACCTCACCAAGAGGATCAAGGGTCTCAAACATATGTCATATGCTTCCCAGCTGAAGAAACTCCAGCTCTATTCATTCGCATACCACCTACTCAGAGGCGATCTATGCCTGACGTACAAGGCCATGTCCAATCCGGAATTAATGGACATGCTCCACCTCAGAAAATCCAAATCCACCAGAGCCATGAGAGCGCGAGATTTGAACCTCAACACAGAAATAAATAGGACGTGCTGGAGGGACAGATTCATAACCCAGAGGCTCCCTACACTCTGGAACAGAATCCCAGTCCATGTTAGGCAGAGCCCCTCACTGACTCTCTTCAAGAGAAATCTTGACGAGTGGATGGGAGATCGTAGGTTTACCCCGGGGGTCATCTCTGTGTCACTACTAGACAGAGGCACAGTAAACTAAACCCTAAATGGGCATAGTATTCTCATTCCAAGGGGTGGTGAAAGCCACACACACTCTGGCTAGGCTTATAAGTGCCCTAGGGCAGATAGCCTAGTATGAACCTATGAACCTATGAACATGCAAGGGTAGGTTGCTCTTGCTACTAATCCTTGTTTTGAATCCTGCCTGTTGTTAGTATTTCACATCTGTAGACTGTTTTATGTTTTCCTGTGGGTACTATTGACTGCCTACCTTTATTATTTTGTCTGGAAACAGTTTCTTTGTAGTTATCCAATACTTTTGTGTATTATCATTCTGCTGTATTTTAGGACACCAACAATGTTAGTGAAGTGAAAACCCCCATTTAGTGAAGTGGAAAACAATATCACTGTTGACACTCTCCATCAACATGGGGCATTTCTGCTGGGTAGGGTTCAGCCCAATATGCAACAAAGGCTACACGTATAGAAGCAGATTGTTGCCAATATCAATCCTTTGGGTGGCCACAGACATAAGAAGAGGTGTGCCACAAGGCCACTGACATGATAACCTCTGCATGGAGGTGAACAGCTGCTGTTGCCCAAGACCAAAGGGTACCCAGGGGAAGGTCTGCTACAGAACCACCCCTTACCCCCAATATAGAGTTCCTGGTGAATATCCTCCAACATTAGAGTTCACAGCAGAGTGGACCACAGCATGTCCTTGACATGGGTGCCACTCCATCAGAGTCCCAGGAGGAGCTTCCAGCTAGGCTTTGTTATATGACCAGTTGAATACTGTTGTATAGTAAAAAAATGCAATAAAAGTTACATCTGTGTCAAATGTCTTTTCTGTCTTACTGTTAAATGTGATGATGTTGCCCTTACCTCTTGATTAACTTACTCAGGACCATCAGGAATCCAGCAACATATACCTCCTGCAGATGGTAAGCCAAATGAATTTATGTCAGTACAGGAGATCAATTTAAAGAAATATCATAATGTGCCATTTTAGGACTGCTGTGTGTATTGCTGTACTGTCTGTAATAGTGGTAGCACTGTTAGTTGTTTAGCATATATTGCACCATAGTAGTGCAGATATTAATGTATGCCAGTGTTTATTCCCTTTTATTACAGGTGGTCATGACAGAGTGGGTTTGGGCCCTGTGCCACCTAATGTCAGTGTCTCATTGGACACTGTTGATGATGGGGGTGAAACTGAGGCACAGTCAGTGTGTGAAGAGGTTGAATCTGACACAGAGGTTGACATCCAGCCACCCCTTTCATTCTCCCCAGACACAGCAAGTAGGCCTACAACTACCCAGTCCACTGAGACCACAGATATTGGACAGGACATTAGCCAGGGAAGTGTGACTGCTGTGGCTTCAGTGCCTGTTGACAGTGGCTGTATTCACAGTGTGGATGGGATACCATGCAGGAGGCTTGATAGGGGTGCTCATACAGGTCCTGCTGTCCCTCCTCTGCCTGGTGCAAGTGTTTCATCCACTGTCACTCAGTGTATCTTTAGGGCCATCATGGACATGCAGGCATGCTCATAAAAGCACGCCAGGCAAATTCTCAGGGTTGTAGATGTGGCACAGGCTGACATGTGTGACTGCCTTCACTGTGTTGCCGCTTCACTCAATCTGATGAAGGACAGGTTGGAATGAGGGGTGTTTGTGATGGACCAAGGAATGTCTGTCATGGAACAAGCATGTCTGTGATGGAATGTCTGCTAGGAGGAAAACAGCATCCTCATGGGTGTGCATCAGGCACAGCATCTGCTGATAGCCAAAGTGGCCATGCTTGATCAGGGTCCCGTAGTGGCAGTACTTCCACTGGTCCATCAGTGAGTGTGCTGTCCACATCCAGACATGATAGGCCATGGGGTTAAGGTCCTGGGCATTTCTGTGAAGGGAACACATCCAGAAGACATCAGTCAGATTCAGGTAGCAGCACTGCATCTGACCTTGGGCATTGAGGTGCTAGTGCAACTCCTGGCAGAGCCAATTCTCATTGTCGGGGGTAACAACAATAAACTGCCAACTCTACCATTCATGGCTCACACCTGTCTGACATACCAAGACAGAAAGCTAGCACTGAGCTTGGCTGTGTTCATGAAGACTCTCACCCACCACTTTCACATGGAGGATTCCCCCCCCCCACAAACACACACACCAGTTGCATGATTCAGCCTGCCTGCTTCCCTTTCTTAGTCACAAACACTCACTGACTTTTTATGTCAGCATAGGCACCCAGTACCTCCCACATAACACTCTGTGCAAGTGATGATAATTGTGTCATATCCCTGTTTTCTCTCTCTTGGATACAAAAGCATTGTGCCTGATGCACAGGATGCATAGTTACATTAGTGCATAGTACATCTGCATTTGTGTTGTTGAACTGATAACTGTACCTGTCACTTGTATTTGGTTTGCCAATTTATACATTGGATAGCATCATCTGTCAATACTTTCTACTGTATTGTCTTGTAAGAGTTGGAAAGTCAGGAACTGTTATGTGTCTCATTGCTTTCTAACTTTGCTCTTTAAAGAATTTCCTCTACATATGTATGGTAGACATCCTAAGACATGCCATCACAATTAGTAATACAGTATAATGCTCTCTTTTACATAAACCTCACCAGACACATGTAGCAGCTGAACAGATCAGAGGGCTTTCCCATCATGATAACACAGGGTCTACTAACCATGCCATGATGTGTGTGGATAGATTAAAAGACATGTCACTGTAATCTGTCTGGTATTGGATTAAATTGTAACTGTTATTCTAAGCCTCTTAGTTTTGGTTTAAGCACTTGTGCTTCAGGCCAGTTGTTTTACATTAAGAAAGAGGTACTCTAAACTCTTGTGGGAGGAGAGAGTAGCCTCTGCACATCTGAGCTAGGAATTGCTGGTTGAAGGCTTTTTGTGCCTGTTGTCCTAATTGTCTTTGTTCTGGTTTAAGCACTTGGGTTCCAAACTAGTTATTTTATATTAGGAAGATTTGTGGTCTATACTCCTGTTACAGGTGAGGATAGCCTGCACCCTTCTAAGCTGGAGATTGCTGGTTGAAGTCTTATTGGGTATATTATTCTTAAAATGTTGTAGCTCTAGTTTAAGCACTTGGGCTCCAAACCAGTTATTTTACATTAGGAAGATTTGTGGTCTACACTCCTGTGAGAGTATTCTACTGAATTGCTGCTTTCTTACAACTTTTTTTTTTTTTTTTGCTGTCATGTCTGCAATTTTATTCACTTTTCTAGTACTTCAGAATTTTATAGCATAGTCTAGATTCATGCTTGCTGGTTCTTGACTAATACAACATGTGAGAGCTGTATCTATACTATAACTTTGAAATCAATTCTCTCACATAACAACAAACCAGATATCAAAGAGGTTGTCACCACACACACTTCACCTCTTGCACATAACAAGTTCACAACACATAAGCCCACATACAGGGAGGTACTCACCAGAAGCCTATATAAAGATCAGAGATCTCCCAGTGCAAACCTACTGCAAACACTGCAGACACAACAGCATCTACAACTCATACTAATACACACAACAGTGTCTCAGCCAATAAGCCCCTAAGGCAAAGCACCTCAAAACCAAATGTCTTGGTCATAGACAACTCCATAGTGAGACACACAAATGTCCTCCTCACCAGGCTGGACAAGAAGAAAGTCACAGTCAACTGCCTGTCAGGTACCAGGATCTGTCAGATTACACATACACACTCAAGTCTGTCAACAGCAAGTACTGTTATGACTCTGTCATAGTCCATGTTGGAGTAAGTGACTTGAGATGTGCCTCACTGGACTATGTGAAGAGAGACATGATTATGTGCCCAGGCAGTTAAGTCCCTAACCCTAAGCAACATTCTACCCTCACCTTGGATGATGCCTCAATATAGACAAAAAAAGATAGACTTCAACAATTGCCTTAGCTTCTGGTGTCAATCCAGGGGGATGCAATATCTGTCAGCCTGGGAAGATATGGTCAACAAAGCATGCTGCTTTGCCAGAGATAGTCTTCACCTGTCTCCTCTGGGATTTTGGTTATTGGCAAAGGAACTTGTCTACCCCATTGTGCTTTTTGTCATAAGAACAAAATTCTTGATGTAAAAAATCCACTAGAGGCAAACTCAGTGTTATGCTGCTTAATGCTAGGAGTCTAAATGAAAAACTTCACTCACTAGAAGCACTCCTTACCTTGGAAGATTTCAATGTCTGTGTAGTCACAGAGACATGGTTCAAGGCTGTGGATAGTTCCCTGGCCATGCAAGGCTACAATGCCTTCCACACATTCAGACCTCAAAATGAGCAGGAAAGAACCAAAGGCAGAGGTGTATTCAACTTTATTAAAGACAAATGCACCTCAAGACTGGTCAAACAGTACAACTCCTTAGAGCTACTCCAAATCCAACTAACTGTATGTAGAACCCCCTTCCATATCATTGTTAGCTATGGGTCTCCCACAGCGAACTACAAGAACCACTCTGACTAACTGGACCTACTTGAGTCACTCTCTATACAGCCAAACACTTTGGTGATGAGTGATTTCAACTATCCTTCCGTCGAGTGGGAGCCATGTAGGAGCACAAACATGCTCGCCATAAGATTTGTGCACTTTGTAATACAAATGCTCTTGAACAGATAGCCCTCACCCCCACAAGTGGTTTGAATGTCCTATACTTAGCACCCACCAACATAGGGGGGTCTCTGCATTACCCCTTGTGTGATGCCCTCCCTGTTAAGGTCTGATAATAAATCAGCATTGTTTGAAGTAACAATCATTATTGACCCCCCTCAATAGCAAATAGGAAGAAAAATGTCTCCAAAGGAAACTTTATCCTCCTAAGTGGTGGCATAGATAGTTTCAACCCCCCCTGCTACCATTGTCAACAATGATTGCTCTACAGAGGTGTACACAAATGCCCTGTAAAAACACCTGTACAAGTGTATAGACTCAGCTGTACCTGAATGGATCAAAACAAGGTCCTCAAAAAAAAAAAAAAAACAAGCCACCCTGGTGAGCATCAAACATAAATAGGTTATACAAGAAGAAGAAGAAACAAATGCCTAAGAACAAGAGGGAACTGATGCTGCAGAGGAAGGAAACCCTCCACTGCTTGAACAAGTAAATTAGATATCTTGTAAAGTCCTTTAAAGCCATTTACAAAGCTAATCTAGCATCTTTAAGAATAATCACAAGGCATTCTTTAGCTACATCAGAAATTTTAAAGGGAAGGCCCAGCTTTGTGCCTAACTAGTATTGGATATTACCACTCATACTAACCTTGATGACATTGCCAACCTGTTATCAGACAGATTTGGTGCAAACTTCACCCCCCTGTCCCTACCAGACATATCCCAAAGTATACCTGTCGCCAGTCCTCTACTTAGTATCTCCAAAGATCAGGTCACATTCACACTCTCCATGGCCAACAGCACAGCCTCTATAGGACTGGATAACATCCCAGGCTGCCTACTAAATGGTATAAAACAAGACCTAGTGGAACCACTTGACACTCTCTTCAACCACAGTCTTCACCCACAGTCTAAATACTGGCTTTGTCCCAGCAGAGTGGAAAACAGCAACAGCAATTCCCTTGCATGACTGACTCTGAGAACTATAGATATATAAGCCTAAACAGCCTTATCTGCAAGACCATGGAGAAAATCATCATGGACCTTATCAACAAAGACATAGGTGACCTTCAAACTCTTGACCTAACCCAGTTTGGCAGTGTAGACCCTGCTTATTAAACCTGCTGGACTTCTTTGAGAATGCCACCAAAGCCCATAATGAAAGCAAAACAGTACATACAGCCTATCTATATTTAGCCAAGGCTTTTGACACAATCCCCCACTCAGCCATCATTGAGAAACTCACCCAGCTGGGAATTAACCTATATGTCATTAGATGGGTAGCCAACTGGCTCACCAACAGAATGCACACAGTTAATGTTGGGATTCCACATCTACTAGCAGACCAGTTACCAGTGATGTGCCACATGGATCTGTGCTGGGGCCCCTACTATTTGGAATCTATTTTTCAGAAGTCCAGGTGAAAATAGATGGCCTGTTGCTTACCAAGTTCACTGATGGCTGCAAACTGAGTGCAATCATTGAGTCCCCTAATGATACTGACATACTACAAAAAAGGGCTTACACAGACAAACAACTGGTGCCAAAGCCATGGACATAAATTAAATGCAAAAAATGTATTATCATTCCTTTTGGCAAAGGGGAAGTCACTGCAAATTACAGTAGTAACAGTTAACCCCTATAGCTCAAACCCTGTGGTGAGAGATTTGGGAACACAGGTTGATAGCAACCTCAACTTTGATCACCATGTGTCTACAGTGGTAGGAGAGGCCTTCCGTGTTACACATATCATAAGTAAGGGCATCACATCCAGAGCTAAGGATTTTTTAACTCCCCTGTACTCATCCCTCATCAGACCACTAATAACTACTAACTACAATGCTCTATTCTGTATGTACCTCACCAGACACCTGCAGCAGCTGTAAAGACCTTCAACACATGACCTAAAGAGACAGACTGAAGGCCATGTCACTGTACTTTGTATCTTATAGACTGCTGAGAGATGACTTGTGCCTGGCCTAGAGAGCAGTCTTGGACCCTGCCTTAATGGAAATGCTGAACATTCACAAGTCACATGGGACAAGATTCACTCACTCTAGGGATCTTAACCTAGCCTGTGACATTAACAGGACATGCTGGAGAGACATATATATCTCCCACAGATTGCCACTCCTCTGGAACAAACTCTGAGCTAAAACAGAATGGCATTAAATATACTGATCCAAAGGATATTGCCAATATCCTGGCAGATCGATTCAGTGCCAACTTCACCCCCCCTCACCCCCTAAATGGCCCATCTTAATACCGGAAGATTGCCAAATTCCAGTAATAATGGCCACACAGGTACAAAATGCACTCTCTAAAGCCAAGAATACAGCATCCATTGGACCAGATAACATCCCGGGCTGTGTACTACATGAACTACAATATGAACTGGCACCTCACCTAAGTGTCATGTTTAATCATAGCCTCACCTCAGGTTTCGTGCCACTGAGTGGCGCAGAGCTACAGTTATCCCAATCCACAAGGGAGGATCCACCTTGGATCCCGGAAACTACCGTCCCATCAGTCTGACAAGCCTTATCTGCAAGGCCATGGAGCGTATTATCATGGAACTTATAAACAAAGACATTGGCAACCTTCAAACACTGGACCCCACCCAGTTTGGGTTTGTGAAGGGCCGATCTTGTCTCCTGAACCTGATTGACTTCTTTGAATCAGTCTCCAGAGCCATGGACAAGGGTAAGGTGGTCTACACAGCCTATCTAGACCTTGCCAAGGCCTTTGACACCATCCCCCACTCTGGAATCATAGACAAACTTACTAAGTTGGGCATTAATCCCTATGTCACCCAATGGGTTGCTAAATGGCTTACTGATAGAACCCACACTGTAAAAGTAGCCGACTCCAAATCCAGCTCCAGACAAGTGACAAGTGGAGTACCTCAGGGTTCAGTCCTGGGGCCACTCTTGTTTGGCATCTACTTCTCTGAAGTACAGGTCAACACTAAGGGACTCTGGCTAACAAAGTTTGCAGATGACTGCAAACTGGGAGCCATTATTGAATCCCCAAATGATGTGGATACTCTACAAAAGTACCTTACAGAAACAGATGCTTGGTGCCAGAGCCATGGGCTCAAGCTCAATGCCAAGAAATGTATTGTTATCCCCTTTGGGAAAAAACATGTATCCAAGAATTACCATATAGGTGGCAGTACACTAAACACAGAAAGTGTGATAAGAGACTTAGGGACACAGGTGGACAGTGGTCTCACCTTCGATAACCACATTGCCACAACAGTCAGGAAATCCTTCTATGTGGCACACCTCATCACGAAGGGCTTTTCATCCAGAAAAAAGGAGGTCATTGTCCCACTGTACTAATTCCTCATTAGACCCATTATAGAATACAATGCCCCATTTGGTATGTACCTCTCAAGACATCTGCAACAACTGGAAAGGCCTCAGAAATACCTCACTAAAAGAATCACAGGCCTAAAGCAGATGCCCTACGCTGACCGCCTTAAAAAACTCCAGCTATACTCTGTCGCATATCGTCTACTCAGAGGCGATCTCTGCTTAACATACAAGGCCATGTCAAACCCAGAGCTGTTGGACATGCTACACTTAAAGAAATCCCAATCCTCAGAGCTACATGCTCCAGGGATCTAAACCTTGTCATCACAATAAACAAAACATGCTGGAGGGATAGGTTCCTGACCCAGAGACTCCCCAGACTCTGGAATAGATTGCCCATACATGTCAAGCAGAGTGCCTCTTTGGACCTCTTCAAGAGGAACCTTGATGATTGGATGGGAGAAAGGTAATTCACCCCAGGGATCACGTCAGTCACCCTGCTAGACAGGGGTCCAGGAAAGTAAATAATGTGGGAAGAAATAGCCAGGGAATTGTTATGGCTAGGCTTGTATAGGCCCTAGGGCTGATAGCCTAGTACCAACCTATGAACCTATGAACCTATAAACCTATAACCCAGTTTGGCTTTAAGTGTAGATCCTGCTTATTAAACCTGGTGGACTTCTTTGAGAATGCCACCAAAGCCCATGATGAAGGCAAAACAGTACATGCAGCCTATCTATATTTAGCCAAGGCTTTTAACACAAAAACCCACTCAGCCATCATTGAGAAACTCACCCAGCTGGGAATTAACCTATATGTCATTAGATGGGTAGCCAACTGGCTCACCAACAGAATGTACACAGTTAATGTTGGGATTCCACATCTACTAGCAGACCAGTTACCAGTGATGTGCCACATGGATCTGTGCTGGGGCCCCTAGTATTTGGAATCTATTTTTCAGAAGTCCAGGTGAAAACAGATGGCCTGTTGCTTACCAAGTTCACTGATGGCTGCAAACTGAGTGCAATCATTGAGTCCCCTAATGGTATTGACATACTACAAAAAAGGGCTTACACAGACAAACAACTGGTGCCAAAGCCATGGACATAAATTAAATGCAAAAAATGTATTATCATTCCTTTCAGCAAAGGGGAAGTCACTGCAAATTACAATAGTAACAGTTAACCCCTATAGCTCAAACCCTGTGGTGACAGATTTGGGAACGCAGGTTGATAGCAACCTCAACTTTGATCACCATGTGTCTACAGTGGTAGGTGAGGCCTTTTGTGTTTCACATCTCATAAGTAAGGGCATCACATCCAGAGTTAAGGATTTTTAAACTCCCCTATACTCATCCCTCATCAGACCACTAATAACTACTAACTGCAATGCTCTATTCTGTATGTACCTCACTAGACACATGCAGCAGCTGTAAAGAACTTTAACACATGACCTAAAGAGACAGACTGAAGGCCATGTCACTGTACTCTGTATCTTATAGGCTGCTGAGCGATGACTTGTGCCTGGCCTATTGAGTAGTCTTGGACCCTGCCCTAATGGAAATGCTGAACATTCACAAGTTGCATGGGACAAGTTTCACTCACTCTCGGGATCTTAACCTAGCCTGTGACATTAACACGGCATGCTGGAGAGACAGATATATCTCCCACAGATTGCCACTCCTCTGGAACAAACTCCCAATTCACATAAAACAGAGCTACTCAATGACCCTATTTAAGTGTAACTTAGACAACTGGATAGTAGACCATACATTTACACCAGGGGTCACTTATGTACCTCTTGGATAACCCCCTATAAGTTGGTGGTGATCATAGACTCACTCTGCAAATATAGACCATAAACATAGTCAATAAGGGGACTAGGGTATAATTTGTCTAGGTTTATAAAGGTACTTGGGCCAAAAATCTAGTAACCTCCTATGAACCTATGAACTTAAGTGTGATATCTCCCTTGGCTCCAGGCCAGTGTCTGATAATGCTTTGGTGGGATGACTGCATATGCAATAATCTGATATTGCCAATGACATTAGCATTGTCTGTTGAGCATATGATAGCGTCCCACATGCTGGTGTAAAATACTCTCTGTAATGTCAAGTAGCAGTTCACACACACACACACACACACACACACACAGACACACACACACACACACACACACACACACAAACACACACACACACTTGACTGCAGTAAGAGTAGAACTGCTACCTTTCTAAGTACACAGACTACAAAAGACAGTACTTTAGGCAAGTGTCATGGCACAAGTCTGACTTTTATATGGCTGCAGGTCAATGTATATTGGCTGACATCAGCAGGCCATGTGGGAGACAAGAGATTGGGAGGGCTGCATGATATGGATGTGTAGGCTTGAGGAAGTTTCAAAATACTGGTAAGCCATGCAATTGGAGAAGTAACTGTAGGACAGCATGTCTACTCTGCTGAGTAGAGATACACAAACACACCCAGATGACTGCAATGAGAACAGAACCCCTACCTATCTAAGTACACAGACTATAGAACATAGTACTTTATGCAAGTGCCCTGGCACAAATCTGACTTTTACATGGCTGTAGGTCAACTTTTATTAGATGACATCAGCAGGCGATGTGGGAGGCAAGAGGTTGGGAGGCCTGCTTGAAATCGGTGTGTAGGCTTGTGCAAGTATCAAAGTATTTCAAGCCATACCATTGGAGAAGTAGCTGTAGGATAGCATTTATACTCTGCTGAGTAGAGATTCACACTCTCACACACACAGCCCCTTCCTAAGTACACAGCCTATAGAACACAATATTTTATGCAAGCACCACAGCACAAGTCTGACTTTCACTTTGATTATAGTGAATGACATCATCAGTGCATGTTAGAGAGAAGAAGTTGGGAGGCTTGCCTGATATGGATGTGTAGACAGGTGCAAATATCAAAATACCATCAGTTTAGGGGATTGGGGTGGCAACTGCAGGATACACACTTGCTCTTCTGTCCAGACATACACACAGACACACACACACACACACACACACACACACACACACACACACACACACACACACACACTTGACTGCATTGAGAACAGTACCTGTATCAATCTAAGTGCACAGACTGAAGAACGCAGTACTTTATGCAAGCACTATGGCACAAGTCTGACATTTACATGGCTGCAGGTGAACTTGTAGTAGATTACATCAGCAAGCTGGGGGACTACAAATTGGGAGGCCTGCATAGGCACATAGATTCATAGGTTCATATGAGGCCAGTAGTCTAAAAGCACTTGGGTGTGTCAAACCCTAGCTGTGCAAAAACACAAGTACCTTTATTGAGCATAGCTGTATGTTTGAGTTTAGCAGAGCAAGGTTGTCAGCACACTGACTGGCCCTTTCCATGAAGGAACACACAACATTATATATTACACTTTGTAGTATTGTTGATATTTGTGTGTAAAAAATACTGAGACCCCAGGGTTGTATGGCTTGGGGGGGACAACACATGTATGTATTGCAGGTAAACAGATACCACAACAAACTAGTATATCCAAAAGGTAGAAAAAACAAACAAATGGAAGGCTAAAAATCCACTTATTTATTGATATAATAATACCACATTAAGTGCTTTCCTCCTGAAGAAAGGACTTCATCAGAATGTGATTATCATGATCACATTCTGAAGAAGTCCTTTCTTCATGATGAAAGCACTTAATGTGGTATTATTATATCAATAAATAAGTGGAGTTTTAGCCTTCTGTTTGTTTTTCTACCTTTTGGATTTACATGTATGTATTGCGAATATATGATGTATACTTAGAAAGTGCCCTCAATTTGCTATGTTTCCACATGTACTTTTATGTCATAGAAGGGACTTGGACAATAAACGCAATAAGGAAGCATCATATATATGGTTTCATAGCGCAGTCAGCAGCAGATTTCTATGATGGTTAACAAAGCATAGGTAAGCAGTGCACAAATGGGATCCGCATTGCTAACGTCTGCCAAGCAGAATGCAACAGTGGCAAGCAATTGCATGTATAGACAGTTGTGTATGTGTTTTTCACACAATTAAAGTCATGCCAGTCAAAATAGCAGGAATACATTTACAGGAGTATAGTACACAGTATACTCATAGTCATACATTTGATCATAAATGTAATAATACATAGATTACTCTATCAGTAAAAATAATACTCTATGGAATATGCTGTATTTGAACCCTGGACCATGTGTATGGCAGTCCTACACTTATACTTGTTGCCACAAGAATGTTGAAGGAAACACTTGTCTATTTTGCACTTCACTGCTGTAAACTACAATGTCACAGCAGTAAAACAAAGGTTGCACACTCTGTACCAGAACCCAGTACCATCTGTACTTCAGGCCAGGTTCTCACGATGGTTATGGGCACTAATTGAATGTATCCGGTTACTATATTTGGCTGTCCACATCTTAGGTAGTCTCCTACACTTCACACAAACCAGAGAAACACAACCATTCCCTGCTACCATCGTTTGCACTATGCATCACATCATCCAACACTGTAATTAAAAATGAGAAGAATAAGAAAGAAAAACTTAGTAATGGACACATAGGTAAAATAAGTGCCTGCTGTCACATGTGAAGGCACTTTCTGTACAAACCCACCAGTATTTACTTCATTACTGCACCAAGTTAATAAATATAAGGATATGCTATAATATTATTAATGTATACATTCTAGGTTCAGGACATACCTTGCAAATTCAGCAGACCCTATCCTGTAGTGTTGAGTTTCACAGTTTGCCTGTGTTTAAGTGGTTCAGAAAGCTATCCGTGTATATGTCGTTCTTTCTTCTCCTTTGTCTTGACATCCATCCCCACTCCCTTTGCAGTCTTCTGTATGTTGCTGTTGTTTTGTTGCCCTGCTATCACTTGTATATCCAACTCTTACCAATCATAGCTTTACTTTGGACCCCAAGACATGTTTTTGTCTTGAGTCACAATAATAATCTCAACACTTTAATAGTCATCTCTGTGCACAGTTGCTCACTTACTACAGTAGATAACTCCGTATGCTATGAAGGGAATTGTTACCATGGGAACTTCCACTGGGAGGAGCTCAGCAGCACCATCTGTGTGGGAGCTGAGATACATCTGCTTATGGTAGTAGGTTACCCTTCAATGCAGACAACACTTGCAAGTGGGATTTTTACTGTTGTGCAGAAAGATTTTTTTCTTAACTTACATGTTGATGTTGCAGTTCATCTCTATATTCTGAGCAACACATGGGGGTGAGATTGGTGCAGTCAGACAATATGGAACTGTAGCTAAATGGTTCTGGCTACATAACTGATATAGTTATAACTGCCCATAGTTAGTTCTTGTTATTTTCCTGAATCATTCATGAACTAGATGGGGGGGGGGTTGCATGTGTTCTTCATGCACTGATGCTACACAATGGGGTAAAACTGTGTATAAGATTTTACATAATTTTGTAACTGTCTTAAAGAATTGCATAAACATTTAGTGCAACATTCCATTGTGTACCAGCCCAAGTCCATTGGGCAAAATATTCCTGAATACCCTGTATAAACATCAAGCAATAAATTATGTGCTTCAGGTAGGAATGAAGTATGCATTTTGGTACTATTTTCACTAGTCTTGAAGAGTTGGAGATTTGAGATGATGATGATGATGATGATTTTGAATATGCAAAATATAAGTCTCGGAAATGTTAATCTGCTCCTCTGAAAAAGTATGACATGTTAAAGATAAATATTGTTAAATGCTCTTTTGAAGAAGTAATGTCTGATATATTATATACTTTTGTCTAAAATAGTTTTACTCGATTTGGAATATTTAATATGCATATATTTATAATGTCAATTTTTTACCAAACATTTTATGTAATGGACCATTCAAAAGAGCTGTGCTAGCTGGAAAACATTAAAGGAGCAGAGGAACAATGTGAACAACATTAGAACATATCCACAACAGTCATAAATAATGCAAAGCAATACAGAAACATAGTATACAAATTGTTACACAGATCTGTGTTGTCTGAGATATGGTCATAACTTAAATTATATCTAAGCTGTCATTGCTGAATTGTGGATATTGGTCATGTAATGTTGACAAGATTGAAATTAAATCTAGGAGCTAATCTTATGTTTATGGTAGGCAGAATATTCTTGCAATTTTATTATTTTCTTATCTGAACTGAGTAAAATCTTATAGATGGGTTCCGGTTTTGTAGAAGTAGTCTTTACTGATATATTCTCTAATGTGCCAGCATTCTTTATTTCTTTTTTTAAGCTTGGAAAGATTACAGGTGCAGATTTTACCAAACAAACAACATTTTAGATTCCCCTGTATCAGTAAGTTATATTCCTTATTTTCATGTACTCACAGAGAATGCATTATTTTATTATTTTAGCCACAAAGTAAATCTTTAATTTCACTAAATATGAGGATATCTTAAAGATTTTCTGTCTGCTTAATTGATGTTCTGGTCATCAACACATTTTCCAATTTTTACAATGTGACCAAAGCAGATAGCATTAATGCATACAGTACAAGTTGGCTATGAATACATGTATTCATTCAATGAGATGAGGCGGACTTAAGAGGGTGCTTTATTTGACATGACAAAAACAATATCCACACAGATTCATTCACTCACTCTCCAGAATGAATTAACAACTCACTGTCTATATACCTTTGAAAAGATATTTGCAGATATCACAGCTGAAGGTACTGAAACAAACTAACAGTTGAGAACAATGCTTCAGTTCAGAATACCTCCAGGATTTATTTATTTATTTGTTTTAAGACAAAAACTATATAATAATGAATGTCATGCATCATTCACAAAGCAATATGCATTCAGAATATTGCAACACCTGCTAAGCCGACTAGTCATAATGTTCATATTACAGGCCATATGACAAGGAGCTTGCTGATGTAGTAGTTGTATTCTCAGTTTATTACACTGAACATGATACTTTGATCGCTAGGTAAGAGTTCTAGCAGGCCTCATTGAAACTACAGCTTCACCAAAAGCTCAAAACATGATTTCTTGTTTCACTACAATTGATGATAGAGACTCTATTTTACCTACTGATTACTGCTTAAAGGGCTGCTATAACTCCACATTGGTGACTGTGCATTTGCCCCTTTAAATAGCCTTACGTTTGATTTTTTTTTGTACTTATCTTTATTCTCATGAACAGATGTTTGATCTTATTCTGTGATTGTGAACCTTCATGAAGTTTCACAGTTTTTATTAACATCCAGTAATATTATTACTTATTATATTACTATTATTATTATTATACTTACATCAAGTTTTAGAATTCTATATGGCTCTCAAGATTTCTTCTCAAGAACCGGAAGTAAAGTAAAAATAACGAGAGACAATATCCAAAGTCAAGGACATATTCTCATGTTTGATTCTCACCTTTGAAAGGGAAATTGGCCAGATTTAAAATGGCCCACAATGGCAACTAGCATAACTGAAATTACGAACCTCAACATTAGTATATTAGTACCAGTGTTTTAATAAGTTGATGGAACAAGAGAATTTTGCAATATACATTTTTTTTTTGAAAAGTGACATCTATGGTTCAGCAATTGGTGCAGAAGCTTAAGGCTCTGAGCCATTAATAAACTGCTTCATGCACCCATGATGCAGGATTTAATTTCTTCCTTCCCTCCACTTGCCAGTGTGACTCTGAGTAAGTTAATTAACTATACAGTGCACCCAGGTCTTCCTTGTAAAGGGTTACTTGTGTCCAGTGGGTTTATTCGGTTAACAAGTGCATAAAATAAAATATATATATGTATATAAATGTGTAACATTATTTACTTGTTGTGCTGTTCAGAGTTTTGTTTAAAATAACAATTCAAGGTTTATAAGAAAAAAAAAAAACAATATTTGATGGTAAAAATAAGAATATCCCTAGAAATCAGGGATGATATGCCTTCCACTGACTTTATATTCAAATTTTCAGTTAAGATTGTATTTCAATCCAGTCACATCTATGTACTACACCAGCTTCATGATTCCTACAGCCAGTAGGCCCTGAGCTGCCCACCAGTAGGCCCAATCTCTATTATTGTCTGGCACAGACTTTAGCCTTTTACACAAACCTCATGCCTGGTTCCATCCTGCTATCCTTAGTCTTTCATTGGGCTTCAGCTGCAGCTCGGTCTCATGCCTTGCTGTTCTTCTTTTCAGTATGTGCTACATCCTATCAAATCACTGACTTTTGTACAGTTGAGTTGTAACTCTTACTTTTCTATTTTTCAACTGACTTACCTACCTTTAACCTTTGATCTAATATTAGGTTGAGATATGGTGGGATTTCTTGGCGAAAGTCCTCTTGCAGAATGAGAGAGGCAGACTACTATAATAAAATAACTTTTAAGATATGTGGATGTTTTCCTCACATCATCGCTTGCTGTCTTCATTACCAGTTCCCTTATAGGACTCTACCTTCCTTTACTTATTAATCATATTTTGCTATCGTTGTCTTGTATACAGACAGAGCACATTATTCAAACAACTTTGCTTTGATGTTGTCATACTTTTCTTTTTCTGTTTTCTGCCTTCTGTCAGCCACTCGCTTTTTCCCTTTCCAGGGTGTCTCTTGCTACAGCTATGTAATCACTGCAGCTACCATGTGACATGGCCTTGAGAAAATAAAAGTGGGGCTGTGTTTTTGTTAGCAAGTCATTCTTCCTTTAAATGGCTAACACTATCTAGTGAACCTATGTTCATTTTCAGGCACAAAACTAAATTGAATTTTGCTTTGTTGTTAGCTTCCACTAACAGTAATACTGAAACCAGGGTTACAAATTTTATAATTTGGTTGTCATCATTTCTTTTTTGCATTTTAATATCTCTGCATTCAAATATCCATTCAAGATTATGTATAAATTAATTTCTTATTACATGCTTTAGCTGATCCATGATTCCTACTGCCATTAGGCCCTAAGATATCCAGCTACTTGTTGTGACTCTCTACTTTTCCAGGCCTTAACATTTTAGATCAGTCCCAGTCATGGTCCCAGCCTGCCTTCCTTAGTCCCCCTTTTGGACTCTGGCTGATGCCTGATCCTATACCTAAATGACATAGAGTGTGCCATGCCTTGCCAGTTTTAACAGGTCTCTCCTTGATGATGACTTTTTAGCTTATCCTCAGCAGCACTCTACAAGCTGCTTGACAAGTTTTGTCCAGTATTCATCCCATTATTTCTTTATGTAGATGACACATCTTTATCTCCTCTGCCCATTTTAATTTTCCTGCAAGGCCCTCTTTTTGTTACATACCAGTGTTTACATTAACGATAACTCTTGTGTGTCACTGTCATATTCCCCAGTTCCAGTGAAATAATCTTGGTTGCTTGTCATATAGTTTTTCATATCTAATTACTGCTCATTCCTGGTGCTTGCTTAATTCATTTCTAATATTCACATTTATAGCCCACCTTGTTTTATCTATGGTCTCCCTAGCTTCTTCTTATTCTTATAGGAATAAAGAAATACCATATTATTCACATCCACAGATTCTGGTTACACACATATAATAAAACAGCTGCATAGTATCCCAGCTGTACAAGCTTCATCTTTGTAATATCACTCTCTTCTGGGTGAAAGACACAAGTGCATACAAGGTCAGTATGAATTGGGCACATCACATGTCACACTCATCTCCAACTTAGGCACATCACATCTCACACTCATCTCCAACTTAGGCACATCACATGTCACACTATTCTCCAACTTAGGCACATCATATCTCACACTCACCTCCAAGGTAGGCACATCACATCTCACACTCACCTCCAAGGTAGGCACATCACATCTCACACTCACCTCCAAGTTAGGCACATCACATGTCACACCCATCTACAAGTTGGCATATCACATCTCACACTCACCTCCAAGTTAGGCACATCACATCTCACACCCATCTACAAGTTGGCATATCACATCTCACACTCGCCTCCAGGTTAGGCACATCACATGTCACACCCATCTACAAGTTGACAAATCACATCTCACACTCACCTCCAAGTTGGATACATCTCATCTCACACTCATCTTCAAGTCGGCACATCACATCTCACACTCATCTCCAAGTTAAGCATATCACATCTCACACTCATCTCCACATTGGGCACATCACATCTCACACTCATCTCCAAGTTAAGCATATCACATCTCACACTCATCTCCACGTTGGGCACATCACATCTCACACTCATCTCCAAGTTAAGCATATCACATCTCACACTCATCTCCACATTGGGCACATCACATCTCACACTCATCTCCAAGTTAAGCATATCACATCTCACACTCATCTCCACGTTGGGCACATCACATCTCACACTCATCTCCAAGTTAAGCATATCACATCTCACACTCATCTCCACGTTGGGCACATCACATCTCACACTCATCTCCAAGTTGAGCATATCACATCTCACACTATCTCAAGGTTGGGCACATCACATCACATTACATCACATCACATTACATCACATCTCACACTCATCTCTAAGCTGTTTTCACCTTTATTGGCTTGATTCTCAAATGTAATCCTCCTGCCATATTCATATTGTGCTCAAGAAATACATATTCACAGCCAATATTAAAATACTTCATCAACTTGCTGAGGCAAAATATAAATGCTAATTGCAGTCACATATTGTCAACGATACTTATTATTCCAAAGATTCCTCTCTTGCTTATGTATTTTTTAATGAAAATTGTTAGAAAAGTATACCAAAGTTTCCACAGTTTATTTCTTGATCAACTTCTCCCCTTATCCGCCTTTGTTTCTTATCATTCCATATTTTTATATGCTGTCCTATTTTCCTTATACTTAAGGTTTTCTCCTTTGACTTGACATCTGACTTTCAGGGGCTGCCAAAACTAATAGGTCTGTTAACTTTGTTCTGCACAAAGATTAACTATTCTTTGCCTTCCTCTGACCCATTGTATTCATCCTGATGGTGTGCAAGAGCCTTTCTTTTAATTTTACTGTACTTTCTGTGAATACTGGAAATCCAGGGTGTTAAAACCCTAATATAGGAGTACAGAGCAAACTATCTATCTGCCCAGAGTGAAGCCTTCCTAACCACACAGCTAACTGGACAGTGCTTCTCATTTTTGGTCAGCATACTGAAAATGTATATTTAAATTTGTATATGTATGTGCACACTCTTCTGTTAACAGAAAGACTGCATGCACACCACCAGGACGTACCTACAAGTCTCTACTACCCCCCTGCACATCTCAGAATCTAATCAATAACATCATTCTGCCATATCTTTGCTATACATGCTCTCTCTGTACTATGGCAACTGCACCTATTTACTTTGTACTTAGCAGTACTGCTTTGCAGCTATCTCCTCCACCCTGCCTTCACCCTCACTCACTTCTCTGACTCACTTTACTTACTTGGAACCTACATGCTGCAACTTCCAGCTTCTCTGTGAGTGATTGATTGTTTTGTGTGGCTACCTGCTTCTTTGGGCTAAGCCACTTTGTTTACCCTCACTACGCTTGAGTTCACTCCTCTCTCCTACCATGCCCCTAAATTCCACCCGCACCTTCTACTCTGACATTCATTTTAACCAGGCAATACCTACCTCATAAAACACAACAAATCAACATCTACCTTAAAAATCAGCCAATCAGCAACTATCTCTAAAACTACCTCCAACTAACTAATAAGTCGGCCTCCAATCACACCATTAAACCCCTAAATAAACTATCAGTAAATATACTCTATCACACTCGCCCCTCACACAACAAATATAGTATCACAACACACCCATCACACTAAATCTCACTATGTTACTCTTACATACCTCTACACTAATAATCCTAATTCCTGCATAACATCTCACATCCTACCACCATCACACTATATCAAAATATACTCCCCACCTACACCATCTTGAACCATCCCAAAACAGCACACACAAGCATCACCATAGCACCACATCTATTCAATACCACTAAGATGTTACACTATAGGTACAGATATGCACAACAACAAACCATTCCATGCCCAATGCATAAATACAATAGATTGACACTCAGACACCCACTCCTGCATGCAATATCTTACCTCAAGCTAAGTGGTGATATCCACCCCAACCCAAGTCCACAATCCTCTCAACAAACAACATAGTCACCACCAAATTCACACTTCCAAATCACTATCAACCTCTCCCACAATTCTTCTGTCCTCTTACTCATAAAATATGACTATTAGCAGCCTAACAAACAAAATACATGAATTTCATGCCACCTGCTCCCTATACTCTCCCGATATACTGGTTCTAACCGAAATATGGCTAAGACCTCATATCACCGATAAAGATATCCTAACCCCAGGCTATAGCATGCACAGGCTAGATAGAAAACACAAATGACGTGGAGGCATAGCTATAATCTACAAAAACACACTTAAACTAGAACACCTAGAAGTCAGCCTTATAAAATATATAACGATAATAGCAAGGTATATCCCACCTGCTAATAATGTCTCCATAATTATAGACTTTCTTTACCAAACATCCTCAACCTATAATCAGGAAACCATAATAGTGGGTGACTACAACAATGACTGGCTTACCTACACTGCAGATATCCCCTCTAACTTTATCAGTCTGTATGGATTCACCCAAACAATACAATCCCCCACTATAATAGATAAATCCAGTATTCAGCAATCCATACTTGAATGGACTCTAACCAACAAACCTGCACTTGCTTATCAATCAAGCTGCTTTCCACATACCCCTAGTGACCATCTACCTACATACCTAGTCAGGCAGTATGTACACACCCAGAAAAATATCATATACAAGCAAATATGAACAAAAAAACAATTTTACACTCCATAATTTTATATCAGTCCTCCAACAATGTATCTGGTCCCCACTAAAAACTCTGCAGCTAGACAATGCTGTACAGTGCTTCAACAACAAATTCCTAGATGTCCTAAATAGCCTAGCACTACCTAGAAACATTAGAGTAAAATCCAACTATGTACCATGGCTAACTAAAGACATTCCCTAGGCCTCGGCTGAAAATGGACTACTTGTTCAGATGGATGTTCCCAGTTAAGAAATGTCAAATAAATAAATAAATAAATAAATAAATAAATAAATAAATAAATAAATACATAAATACATAAATGAATAAATAAATAAATAAATAAATACATAATTATCCACCTGACTCACATACATATATGCAACATATGTAACTTGTCTCCTTGTAACTAATCTCATTTGTGGGTGTTTAAAACAGTTCTATCAGTATCCTCACCTGCAGTATTTGTATCTTTCATGTGTCCATAAGTGTGGCTGGACAGACTTTGATGCCTCTTTTTGTTGAAAGACACCTACTTTTACTTAAGTGAGCTGTCTTAGTTATTGCTAACCTTAATACTAGCGCATTGCCAAAAAGAGTTTAGGTGCTGCCAACCAAGGGTTTATTTCTTCAGCAATATTATTTCCTATGCCTTCAATGTTTCTAATAACTGTAGGGCACATTAGAAAAGTATCTACTCTATACAGTAGTCTGACTATGAACAGTCAATGCCCATAAGGTTTGCTCTAGCTTCCAGTATACCCCCTGCAATGCTTTGTTCGTACATCTCCTTATTTTTCACCTCTTTATTTTCCCCAAACAATAGCACCCATCTGTTCCAACTTTATTGTGTTATATCATAAGCTCCCATATTCAGAGGAAGTTGCCAATATATATCTTTATAAACTGAGTTTTTAATGTTCAAAGTAAAATCCTTGTAAAAACACTAATGTATTTTATATATACTTAGTACCTTAAATTTACAGCTAGAATATTCCTGTTATTTATATTTATAGAAGCTATATTTAAAACATTTAAACAGTACAAGTCTTTAAGATGCAAGGTACCAAATAAAGTTTGCAGAGTACTAGACAGATAAAAGAAGGCAGGAGGAGACGAAAGCAGCTATAGCTACATTCATCATAGTTTCTTAATACACGCTGAACTAAACTGAAGATGTTATCCATATTATATGACTTAAAAAAGTTGAACATTTATATTACAGAATAGAGAACTGACATCAAAACCCATCTGAAAATGCAGTTCAAACAATTTGAACAACATAGTTAAATGGATACTTATTTAATGAGTCAAGCAAAAATAACACCAATGACCTTCCCACAAGCTTTTGGATTCTCAGTCATCTCATACTTCATCTCCTGGGAGATTGCTCTGTTTTGACCAGCAGCTGATTTACAATGTTTTCTTCTGAAAGTACAAGGACAAGTATTGCTCATCACAATCTAAAAAATTTAGCAGCACTTCAGAGATTATATATTCACATAAAAATTGTTAGAGCTCATAAAATTCTCCATCATGCAGTAATTTTGTCAGTAGTACATACAAGCAGCAGGATGTGTGTGTGGGTGGGAGTGTAATAGCAAATTTTGGATTTTTTTTTTTGCTTTTGTTTTTAAAGTTTCAGTGTTCAAACTACCATTATAGAATTTAATTTCTCACTCCCAACAGTGAGCTGACACACTCATTGAACACTCCTTCACATTACTGCATGGTTTGCTGCTAAACATTTTGAAATCCATTATCAATGCAAATCTGATAAAACTTGCTCTACTTTGCTGAACAATCCTCTTTGTTACTTACCTTTAAAATAGCTCCACTAATGCAATCAGTGATTTTAATAAAATTTAATTTGCCATTTTATTTGTTTTGCATTTCTATGTTTCTATGAGTACAGAAAGCTTTAGATAATATTTATAATATGCACACATATTTACCTCCTACAATATTATCAGAATGCATTTTGAACTCAATGAACCTTTTTTAGAATATTTAGCATGGAGATAACATAGAACAGCGGCAATTTTAAGCATGAAAAAAATTAGAGTGCAAAGTCTTTATTAAACATTTTTGTCTAAAAATTGAAAAAAGTGTTCAGAACGACTTTACCAACTACTAGTTCCACTGTGCTTGGTAAACAAAAACTGAATACTTTTGTTTAAAATTATACTTATTTTACTTGTATGGAGGTGCAGAGCAAGTACAGTAGATTTTGATGATGTGGGATCCATCAGCCGCATTTCATTGACTCCCATTTAGTTAACTCAAAAAATGCTAGAAGAACACTGTTTATCCCCTGTAGGATCCATGCTACAACCTATTTGGTAGTTCAACATTTTGTGATTTGACAGAATTGGTACGATGTAGTGTGGATTATTTATGTGCAATTCAGCTTATAAGAAAATAATCATTTATATGATAAACAGTATATACATATTTTCGTGATATAATTAAGATGTGTTTTCTTAGTTTTTAATATTTACTTGTTATAACAGCTGTGTAATTTCATCCTATATTTATATAAAGGTATAGAGATAGCTATAGAACCATATTTATATATAGGTATAGATATAGAAACAGATATAGATATAGATATAACCATAGATATAGATGTACATAAGAAACATACGTTTCTGTAATTTTATCATTCACAATGAAAAGAAGTTCCATATTTCCACACCTCCATGAGTTTATCCTCCTTACTCCAGAATCAAACTACCTCATATGGTAATGGGTTCCATATGAAATGCTGAAAGCATTTATTGTCAACTGACATTGCAGTAAGTATAAACATGTGACCATGTGTGCTAGCAGCCATGTAGTTTATCAGCAGCTTCAGGCATCAAAAAACATTTTTGTAGGCATGAAAGAACAAATGAAAACAAACCCACTTCAGTTCAAAAAAGCCAAAGGCTTGCATTGACAGCACAGAATGGAAACATCAAGACTAATGAGTTGTATTGCAGATACTTTTGTAATACAACTGGTCTGCAGAGTTCAAATCCTGCCTTGTGGTGGATTGGATTTGTACTTAGGCAGAAAAAGTACTGTGATCACTTTACTGAGTGGATCCAGCAAATAGCAATCTGATAAAAGTAGAAGTATGTACCCAGTCTGGCACCAATGCCATTTTCTCCTACACAATGACACCTTAACCACCAAACCAGTGACCCAGTGGCACACCTTTTCACTGACCTCATACTTGTACTTCATGCTATAACACCTCCTTGGCAAGCACTCAGCAATAACTTGTGCCCAGTATTCAATGTTAGAAGCTGCCTATCAGATAAATGGCTGGTAGTATACATGGTCAATTGCTCATGCTCACTGCAGTGTTAGTCAACAATGTATGCTTTGATCATTAATTAGGAAGCCAAAATGGGTTCCCTTTATAATGATTTAAGCATTCATTGCTAACTCAAACTGCAGCAAGTATAAGCAGATGACCACATATGCTAGAGAACATGTTATTCACCACGGTTTCTAGCATCAAAATTGCATATGTAGACAAGAAACAACAAATGAAAGCAACTCTGCATTGATACAAAGAACAAAACAAATAAACAAATTCCAAAGGCTTGTATTGTTGGCATGGATCACAAACAGCAGATCATATATGTTACAGGAACTGTTGTAACACAAGTGGTCTGCAGAGTCTGAGTCCTGTCCTGTGCTCACACTGGACTTTTGAAAAAGGCAAAAGCAGTGCTCTAATTATTTTATTGCATGGATCAAAAAATAGCATGTCTATAAATAAATAAATAAATAAAGCATGAACCCCATCTTTTACCACTATCATTGTTCCTGCATAGTAATACACTAGCCACTACACTGAGTTACTGATAGCTTTTGCAGCAACTGCAAACTTGTACATACACATGTATCTTGTGCACACTATTCAATGACTGAAGCTGCTGGTAAACTATTGTGGTGTTAATATACACGGTTGATTACTAATGATTGGGGCAGTTTGAATCAAGAATGAATGCCTCAATCATTAATTAGAAAACAAGGGAAATGTTAATTGCTGCAGGGTTTCCTGGTAAGGTTACATGAAATGCTTTCAAAAATTAATTAAAACTTCATCCTATTAGAAATTTTGGAATACTGAGCACAAGCTTATTCACTTTAGGAACTGTTTCTGTCAAGAGTATGAATTTCCACAAAATGGTAGAATTTTCACTTATTCTGTTGAATGGCTTGCACTATTAGCTTTTGAATGGCATAGCTTCTTTATATTATTAAAAAATGAAAAGAGATCTGTACTTTACATTTTCCATCCATTCATTTACATCCCTATAAATTACCATGCAAGTTTTTTCCAAGGGCTTTTTCATCTGATTCTCATGATCATGTATTTTGGCTTGTTATATTGTTGGGCATTTCTATTCCATACATCTGACTTTGTTTAAGAGCATATCTACCTCAAAGCCTTTTAAATTGTTTTCACAAATAAATACACAATATGTAAGTAGTCCGCATGATTTGGATTTAATTGGGACACCAGTTTACAAAATTGATAACTGGGTGATTGAATTGTTCTTTTTTTTTTGGATCTTTTTCTTCTACGTCTTTGGTCAAAATGGCAAAGGGTAAATGCAATATGACTAGACAATTTAGTGTTTGTAGTCAGCTATCGTCTTTCAGGAAGGTATCAGAAAGCAAAAAGGATATGGAGACAAGCTATTAGGGCACAATAAAACATGCATTCTCCAAAAAGATAGCAGCTTCAGATCCTATATCCATAAGGCAGACAGCTTAGGTTCTGTGGCACTGCGAAGCTTGTAAACTTAGTATATAACATATTTAATAAAGTAAGTACTTCTTTAAATTTTATGAGAAAAGAAATTATAGGCTCTGCTAAGTTAAGTGCGTTTTATTGGATTTGCATTAGTTTAGATGTTAAAATCACTGCAGAACCAGAAAACAAAAAAAAAAAAAGATGGATTTTGTTTTAAGTTGCCACAGTCAGCAGGCCTTTTCATACATCACTTGGGCACTGAATAGACATCCAGTTATTGGGGATTACTATTTCTGACCAATATATGAGTGATTTAAGCGCAAATAGATTTCCTGATCCAATGTGCACATTCAGTATGATAGGCTCCTCTGTTGCATGTCTGGAGACTGTGCCTACAGCAGTGTTCATTTTGGTGTAATTGAATATTCCCCTTCCAGACTCTATTCATCTTTGTTGTGCTTCCAGAAAGCCTATTGTGGTTTATACTGAGCTGAGGAACACTGGCAGGTTGATTAAAGCATAAATAGAGAAGAAAGCTGTTGTGTGAGTCTGATGAACTTAATCTGCTGTTTCATTATGAAGTATGTCTAGAGGCAATAATTTAAAGAGTGCAAATTACCTTTTCATAGTTATTAAAGCTCAAAAGGATAGACTCAATGTACTGCTGTAGACTACAAACAATAATTTAAAGCCGTATGTAGATTATTCTCTAATGAGGTATATGAAAAATATGAATAAAAGTATCTAAAATCATATCCTTTATATCTCTATCGGCATTTCACCCTATCATTTACATACAGCTGCTTTGATAATACCGTCTGAGAGAAATTAGTGAAGCATTTAAGTGTGCATTAGTTCTTATTAAAAAGAATCACATTTCCTTCCTTGCATCCATGACTGGATATTATTATTATTATTATTATTATTATTATTGTTATTATTATTATTATTTGCTTCCGCATTCAGTCTGATGTTGAAAATGTATGCTCCAGCTATAAGTTATTTATTTAATCTGTCTTGCCTGCTACATGATATAGACATTAAAGCTGTTTATTACCACCTGGCATATTCAGTCGCTTATTATTTATCTGAGTCAGCAAAAATGATTTGAATTCATGCCTTTGTGACTATAAAAAGGTTTTCACAAAATAAGGTACTGAAATTCACAGTCTGCATTGACTATTCTCAGCTCATTTGATTAGTTTCTGATATTAGTATCAGCCTGATAACATTGCGTTTACTCATGTACTGTTATCAGCAAGGCTTCAGGAAGGACTGCAATAGTTTAGCATTAACTAACCAGCATCAGCCTTGATAAAATCAATTTATGTAAATAATGAAGGCCAGCAGTTAAAGCACCAGGCAACTGCTCAAGCAAAGACCTATAACAGAAAGAGATTTAGACTATGTGTTGTTTTTCCTTAAATGACTTATTCAAAAGCCCGCATTTCAGAACCATGTTATCAGGGGTTATGCCATGAATTCTGTAGTGTCAGAAGTCTGTGTATCCAAACACCCAAGTAAAGATTCAGCTGCTTGTCACACCATACTGTTTCTATCATAAAAGTATGTTCCTGCTGGTGTGTTCTGTATGAAGTCCACTGCTGGGAAAAGGTAAAATATTGGATATAGGGAAGACATTGCCTTTGTACCAAGAGTGAAAAGGTAAATCATGTGTGCATACATACATGTACATAAATACATATACACATACTGTACATGTATGCACACAGTCACCTCAACTGTCCCTATTTTGGAGGAACACTCCTGCTTTCAGGCTTGATTTACCCATGCACAGGATGTCTCTATTTTTAAAGATATGTCCCACTTTTCAGACTTGATTTACCCATTCACAACATTTTCTGAATTCCCCTCATCACATGTGATTTTTGAAGCTGTCAAGTATACAAAAAATGCACCATACAATCAACATACTTGCAACTATAAAATATTTAAAGAAAGAGAACAGCCATAAATATCAATATTCAAAATGCTGACAATGTAAGCACTGTCACTGTAATACACATGCACAAGAATTATTACTGTTGCATGCAGAAAAAGAAAAAAAAACATTGTTTTCTGATGGAGAGCAAGTCCCTATGCACCATCCACACTCCCCAATAATTATATATACTACCTCTAAGATTACACAGGTCTATATTATAAGACTGACGGTTGAAAACATCAAACACCATATGGTCGACACCATATGGCCGATGTCTTCAAACATCGAACTTATAAAAACAACAAAAAAAAATAGAAAACAGTACCCTAACAGGTTTAAGCAGGGGGGCAAGCCCTCCCTGCACCCCCACACCCTCCACTACTTAAATATACCAACTCCGAGACCACACTACATTGCAGTAAACAGAAATCTCCCCTTACTGAGATTTCCATTTATATGTTCAATGTTGCGCACTTTCACTAATCTCATGTCGACAATATCAGTTTCAATAGTGTCGGCTTTTGAGAATATAATATAGACCCAGATTACACTATATCCGGGAAAGGGTATATTCCCCAACCATGAGGAATTATGTGATTTTGCACACCTGTTAAACATCTGCTCAGTCAACCAAATTTTGTTGAATAAACGGATGTTGATCAAACATAGTTTTGATAAAACTCAGTGCATATATTTATATCTGTCTGTCTATAACCCCCTTTTCCCATTTTCCCACATGTGGGGTAAGGGTGTCACTTCAGCAATGACAATCATCTAAAGCCAAGGTTTATGGTACTGGATGGCTAGCCCCGCAGTGCTTGTTCTTCCACACCACACACTCATACACACAAAGTCACAACTATAACCAATTTAGAGTAATCAAGCCAAACACTGAAGGACTAAGCTGACAAGCATGGAGGTTAACTTTTTATTGCACAGAGGCAGAACAAACTTATATGTACATTATTTTTTCCACCTCTGTGCTATAAAGAGTTAACCTCCATGTTTGTCTGCTTGGTCCTTCTGTGTTTGGCTTGATTGCTGGTTATTTTTTAAACCAGATTCCTTTTTTGACAATTTAGAGTAGCCAATCCACCTACTGCATGTCTTTGGAATGTGGGAGGAAACCAGCACACCTGGAGGAAACCCACAAGAATACAGGAAGGACATGCAGACTCCACACAGAAGGGAGGGAACCTCTCACTGTTAGGCCAACTTGTACACCTGTGTGTAAGTGCAGCATCAATTATTTCACTCTCATACATAAATAACCTTCTTATAGCACAGTTATAACCACAGGCTGCACCATGCTTTTTTAATGGAACTGCGACTCTTAACTACAAATGCAATACTAGTAAATGTGCACTACCAGCTTGACTTATGTGCCGCCACTATCAGAACTTGATGTAAATCTGTCCAATAGCTACTGGAATACTCAAACTTATTGAATGATGCACTAGCTTAGACTGCAGATTAAATAGTTTCTAACATATAGAGAACTTCAGGAATAGTATCTTTCATAGGCTGTGACTGGTTAGATTGCCTTATTACTGTTACCACAGATTTACATACTACCCAATGAAGAACAGTTTTTCAGCTCAGCACTTGGAGTTGAAAGTCAGTGTTCCGAACGATTGGTCTTCTGGCTTTTCGGCTTTGTTGTCTCGGTTAAATGAAAGTCAGGTAAGTGGGATTTCGAGATTGTAAAGCAGAGCTATATATATATATATATATATATATATATATATATATATACATATATATATATATATATATATATATATATATATATATATATATATATATATATATATGTGTGTGTGTGTGTGTGTAAATATATACATATATAGATAGATATATAGATATATATTTTATAGTCTAAGTAGTCTGCATAGACCAGCCTCTTTCAGACGTGCTGTAGACAACACCTAGCAGTCCATGCCACTATGAAGCAGGTTAATTTTGAAACATGAAACCTAATAAAATATTATGACTGGACACAGTCTCCAGCTATTGTCTCTAATGCCCAACATTGCTAGATGCCAGGAAATACCAAACAAATTAGTCCGTGATTGCAGGAAGAAAAGGGGGAAAACAGCATGCAAAATGTCTAACCTCCATTATGTATTCTCATCTCATATTACCTCTTTATTACTTCATGGGCTTCTAACTTGTTTTGAATGGCTAGAGTTTTCTTTAACCTGTTAATTATTATAGCTTATTGCTGTCAGTCTATTGCACTGCCTAAAAATGCTCAACAATAATAGTAATAAATTTCAGGCCTCTGCTTAGAAATGGCATTACTCAGAATACCACCCCACTTTTGACTATTTTTGAAAGCTAATCTTTTATTTGTTGAATTATTTGTTAAACTGGGTAAGTGTACTAAAACATATAGATCTGTTCCAGCCATAACACAGGTCGCACAGGCATCAGCAAGGATTACATAAAGGGATCATTTTTAGTCATTAAGTATCATTCTGTGGCAGGTGAGAAAAAATCAGAATGTTTTAAGGAAATTCACATGGATGCAGGAAGAATTTGCAAAACCAACACAGTTTGATCAGATTTTTTTTTATTATACGCTTACCCAAAAGTCCTCCCATGTTGAGTCCAGCCATTTTCTGTCTTTACCTTTTTGCTTGCCCCCGATTTTGTATGCGACTCTGAAACTGTGGTACCTACACAGTACATTTATGAGTCAAACTGATTCTGTTTTTCCACTTTCACCCAATTGAATCATTTTATTTTACCCACTTCTGCCTCCCATCACTCAGCGTGCACAATTCATGTTTTGCTTCTGAAGAATAATTTTGATCTAATCCATGACTATAGCAAACATGTCTCTGCCTTACTGTTGGGCTGGAAACATTCTGTCAGAATCTCACATCACAGTGCTTGTTTTTTTTTCATGATCACTAGTGTTTGTTTTCATACTGTCTGATACTAACTATTCCATATTTTTCTTTATAGCCGTATTCAACAGCAAACAGTCATAAACACCATGTTAAGAAGAGCAGCAAAACAAAGCATAGCACCTGCCTATCAGTCTTCATATAAAGCTCACTCTTATTATTTTCTGAGATAGTAACTGGATTGGTCCACAACACCAATGTGCTAGTTTCAAGGGGGGGTTGTGTTTGCTAGAGGATATACTTATACTCTTATTGACATTTAGTTTTAGTCCATAGTTTGACACCTGCTAGTTAATCTCACTTTTTTTGGTTAAAAACCCTGTAGAGCACTTAGCAGCAGCAACCGATTACTTTGTAGAGAGAGGAGCTAAGACTAGTAGAAGAGGCATGAACCTGAACCTTCTAATAATATTAGACTAGCCACTAGTGCAATGCAATATGAGAAATATTGTTCACTACACTAAAGAGGTATGTATTTACTTTAGCAATAAGTTTATCAGTAGGGAAATGCCTTGCACTTTGTTGTAGTGTCTTGCATGCCACTTTCTGGGGCACGTTAGGTATTAAGACCCAGACATAGCTTAGTGCTGGCCCTGTTTGCATGTTTCCCCTATCCATGTGGGACAGAGGTTCTAAACAGGAGGGTTAATTTACAGTTACCCATCCATTTATCCAAATTACATTTCAATAGAGTAAGATAAGCACTTTACTTAATGTGGAGTAGAAGATGGTTTCATAGAAGCAGTATTTTCTGTGATTTAAATCTGTCCCTTCAACTTGTTCTATTTATTTTGCAAAAGAGATTAAGATCTCCTGAGTGGGTGTTTGTCAAACCATTGGACTACTGAATGTGCAATATGACTGACAGTCTGTTGAAGCTCTATACTTGATGCTGAAGTCACCTCTCAGTAACCCATATGATACTGGGAAGAGTGACAAGGTTTTAAGATGGCCTACATAGTTTTTATTATTTAGGCCTTTGTTTTTTAGTGAGAATATATTGTGGTCATTCCAGTTCTGACAACTGTATGGAGAGGTATGAGTAAGAGCATTGCACTCAATGACTGACATAATGAGTGCTGACTGCATCCCTGGATCTGTACACAGTACCTTTAGATATAAGCTGAGTGATGAAAAAGGACTTAATAACAACAGTGGATATGCATTGATTAGAGGACAGTTCATTGTTAAAATAAGTTCCCAGATCCCTAACTAGGGGACCAATTTTCAGGAGTGTATTCTCAATGTGCTAGTTACACATG